>NC_089811.1:22086821-22389321 GCF_029633855.1 Hoplias malabaricus | reverse complement strand
AAGCAGTCCCCTTGTGAGGTACATGATTAAATATCTCCGAGCTGGTTAGCTAGAAAGCAAAGTTTCCACACAAGTGTTTGGAAGTGGATCAGTACTTTGGGGGAATTCATGTCATATCCCAATACCCAGCTGGCCCTGTTCACACCTGGCACAACTTTTCCAATGAAAAGTGCCAAGTACAAGCTTGAGCAGGGCCCAGTGGATTTGAAGAAGCAATTTTCATCCCGTTAATCAAACCAAGCGTCAAAGGTAGTGAAGAATGGATACGACTAAAATCTGTGGTGTGTACACTGAAGGACCTCCCAAGGCATTTGTGACAACATCAAAAGACCACTTTAATCAACCGCGTTATTACTGGATGGATGAAAGCAACCACATTGTTTCTTTCAGTATGTATTCTTCCTTTGTTAATAAGTTATAAATATATAAGACATAAATATTAGTATCAACACCTATATTAAACATTTCTGTGACAAGAACTACACCAAGAAATGTCCTGCTGTTACTAACGTGGTCATTGAAAGCACATTCAAATCACTTAGAAATGTCTAAATGGCCATATGTCTCACTATCCTCACTCAAATTATCAGATTAACTGAGAAAGAGCTGTCTTGAATAACAAGTAGTGATTTTAGAGGCTCTCAGATCAACTTCTGACTCACATAATCACCCTGAGAACAATAAGCTTATTTGTATTCTAACCAAAGAAAACAGCATGTGACAATATTAACATATACATAGGACAGACGATGTCAAAACCGTGCTTGGTGCGAGTGGTTGCAAGCAGTGCTCCAAAACTCAACAGCCAGGCAGCAAATCAGAGCCACGAGAGGTGTCCAAGCACACAAAGAAGGGAAGAGTTAGGTGCAGGGCTGTCACAATTGCTGTGCAAAACAATTTGTAGATTAAAATGTTTTAGAAAGTGTGAACATTTTCCATCTCAATTAATGGGTACTGATTTCATATTTCATATTACAGTTTGATCATTTTGCACTAGAGGATCAGCACAAGGCTACCAGCACTGGCTTTTGTATGCATCTTTAATGTGGATTGATAATGTGGTGATGCACATAGCAGTGATATATATATATATATATATATTTTACTTTCTATAGACATAAATTTTTATTAACACATAAAATAGCAAGATATTATGGAAACTTACCAGTAGCAAAATTAAAACGAATTTGTAATATGCAAAATGGCAATATCCTAAGTTTGAATATAAAAGTTCCACTCAAACATGCATGTTTGAGCTCAAAATTCAAATTCAGTGACTCATTTTATAATTTCAATAGATGGCTAATGATATTTCATTTACACTGAGATTTGAATGTTTTATGAATGATTTTATTTTAATAAGAAATGTATTTCCCAATTTGAATCTCCATTTCATATGATCATGCTACAACTATGTGAAAATGATCATTTAAAGAATATTTACTTAATTGTCTTTGCCACTCAGTGACCATGTGTTTGAAATGTCATTTTCATTCATTCATTCATTATCTGTAAGCGCTTATCCATTTCAGGGTCACAGTGGGTCCAGAGCCTACCTGGAATCATTGGGTGTAAGGCGGGAACACACCCTGGAGGGGGCGCCAGTCCTTGACAGGGCAACACACACACACACTCAGTCCACCTACCAACGCAGACACAGGGAGAACACACCAAACTCCTCACAGAGTGTCACCCGGAGGAAACCCACGCAGACACAGAGAGAACACATCACACTCCTCACAGACAGTCACCCGGAGGAAACCCACACAGACACAGGGAGAACACACCACACTCCTCAAAATGAAAATGGCTTGGATTGGATTTCATAAGCATTTTGACACTGAGTGAGCTCAGTTGGCCTTGATAAAGTCATTGCAAAGCGGAGCATTGTTTCCATTTCAACATCTTTCTAACATGATGGTGACCATATTAAACGCATAGTCATGAAGCAGAAATGCATATTAGGTCAATAACAATTTAATTATCCTTTAGAAACACAGTTGTTGCATGGTCATATGAAAGTTTAATTCATATTGGGAACTGCAAATTTAAATTAAATTAATTTAAACAAAGAAAATATTAAAGCATTCAAATCTAAACAAAAATGTAAAGGAAATTTCAATAAAAGTCTAGGAAATTGCAAATATAAATGGAATTATTGAATCTGAATTTAAATTCTGAGGTCAAGTGGTTGTCTATATTTACATTTACATTTTGCTACTGAATTGATTTCATAAAGTTTAACTGCATGTTGTTTTTTGATTTTTTTTTGACTGAACACTACCGTTTATATAATGGCATGCACAGAAATCATAACAGTAATGACAATATCATAATTTGCATATTTTTTGAAAGACTATTCATAGTGCATTTTAATTCAGTTAGGTACAAATGTATAGCTTGGCCTATTTAAATAATGGCTCAATTAATATTAAACCAATTATCACAATTACTGGTAGATTGATAACATAACAAAAAGTGACAGCCCTTGTTAGGTGCAGATGGCCTGAAGAATGGCAGGAATCATGGCTAACAGTGACAGGACGGTAACCTGCTGTGAGGCTGGTGTCTGCAGCAGGCCCCTGGGCTTGGCTCTCTGAGCTGGTGGAGCCAGGGGGTCTGGTGGCTCGAGAGGCTGACCGCTGACCCTGCCCAGGGGGGTCAGCCAAAAGCAGCAGCCTCTGCAAACGCCTACACACTAAACTTACCGGCAACCTGCGGGGGCCATATTCTGACAGAAGAGCAGAGAGAGAGAAAGAGGAGGCCATTTGAAGGATGGGGGGAAAAAATGGAAGGACAGAAAAAAGGCAAATCATACACAACATGAACTCGTGACCAGAAAATGTAAACAAACAAACAAAAAAGAAGAAGACAGAAATAAAGGAAAACAGAAGCAGCAGCCGTGAACTGGTCGTAACAATCATTTGAAACCACTCATGCACTTTCTTTGAACCACTGACTGGCTCCATGTCTTCAAGACAAAGTACACGCACAAGAAAACACACCAACAAAAGCACAATCACAGACATACTCTCACACAAACAAGCATCCCAGGGATGATACCACTGATACCATGCACCAGAGGCTTCTCAGAGAAAGCAACACGCTTAAATGGCCTGCAGAAACTGAGAGGGAAAGCAGTGTTTTTTACTCAGAACTCTTTCACTATTTTATTTATTTTTTAATTCTAAATTAATAGATATATATTCCAAATGTCTGTAGAAATCTGCAAATATTAGATTGTTCATGGTATCTATGCAGAACATAAATCTAATCTATTAACATTTTGGTCCACAGCTGGAGCATCACAAATCCCATCCTAATGCATTGGTTCCCAAAGTAGAGACCATTTGATTTTGTTTTGTTCTATAAGATGTTGCTGTTTTTTTAGAATATATTCCAATGAAATTTCTAAACAAAATACATGTATGTGTGTCAGAGGGATCTCAAAAATGTTCTTATCTACAAAAATGAGGGCACTACAGAAAACGTTTGGGAAGCACTGTCCTAATGGATATGATTTCGTGGTGAAAGAGAGCTTCTGAGGAGATCAATAAATATGAATCATAAACTAAACACAGAAGGGAGGGAAGGAAAAATTACAGATTTAAAATTTAGGCTCAATTGCCTCCAGACAATTCTAGACCTCAGCACTGATAATCTCCACTGACATGTGAAGAATTGATGCTAGAATTCATATGGAGAATGAGGTTTTAACAAACATTTGCATGTGGAGTATGCTTATATTTGCGAGACGCTCCTTAGCACGTTCAGCAAATACACACTGTATTACCAATACTGACGCATGCAATTCTTACCAGATAACGCAGGCTCTGTGGAGGGTGTGGGTGTGGCTGAGCCGGTGGGCGTGACCTCGGCCTGACTCTTTTGCTCAGAGTCTGGAGAGGAGAGCAGAGAGGAGGAAGAGGCAGTGCTTTCCATGGAGGAGGAGCTGGAAGGAGGTGGGGCTGTCACAGTGGATGAAGAACCTGAGGAGGAGGAGGAGGAGGATACAGACTTAGGAAGAGGGTCTGTTGAGGCTGAGGCTGAGTCTGAGGCTGAGACTGAGGCTGAGGCTGAGGCTGAAGCTGTGGCTGAGGCTGAAGCAGGTGTGGAAGATGCTTCAGGGACAACTGATTCCACATCCATGGGACCCTCAGGCTCTGCAGGCTCCTGAGATGGGGTCTCTGAGGCTGCTGCTGCTCCATCCGGCCGAACTGCAGTACCTGTGTGGGAAAAAGACAGGCACAGTTACAGTTTAAACATTTGCTGCTATTAAAGAAGAGAATACTTGATCAGGGAATGCACCAACAACACTAAAAAAAACTTTAATTTCGATTCTAGTTATTTTCTCAAGCTCATTAAGCTTATCAGAGGAAAGATGAGTCAACTGTATCTTAAATGTACCTACACCTAGTATGTAATATGTTATGGCATGGACTGGACAACAATGCAGCCATTAGGCCCAATTCACTGGGGAACATGCCTGGCTAAAATGTTGCTGGGCGTGGCCCACTAAAATCACAACGGCAAAGTTTAGTCCAATTTAACCTGCTGAGCCTAACTACAGGGCACACCACACAAGTTTACTAAAGGCGCTACATTTCCTATAATGCCCCAGCGTTTTTTTCAAATTTCCAAATGAGACCAAACAAATCTTTGGCTTGAGCAGGTAGCACTTTCAATCAGAGTAATATTTTTAAATCAACCAGACAAAAACAAAGTAAAGTTATGTTTTGGTGATGGTCACCTTATAAATATTAATATTACACCATTAAAACATGATATCCATTTCCCACAGAAAATAACTGTAAGAGCAGGTAATGCCACCAAACAGAACTTCTCATGTGAATGGCCATTTATAAAATCAGTAATTTCTGAATCATTCAACTCTAGGAAATGTCATATTAAGAACTGCAAAAGTTAAGTAATGACACAAATAACTCACATATTCTGTGCATGTCAAAAGAAGAAATGTGGATAGAGTTTTGGCAAATGATGGTGGAAAACTGAGGAGATTTATACTGTGTTTGTATTTATTGTTCAGGAAAGTGCACATAAACAAAATGAATGGATTTATTTTTGTGTTATTTAATTAATTCTTTATTTCTCAATCCCGGCAGACTATTAAGTGTTTATTGTGCCCCTATGACAGATTTGCAAGCATTTTTGTGGATATCCCAATACAGTATGAAGCCTAGAATGGCCCCAGCTCGACAAGTTTCTAGATGTAGGCCACATCAATGTTCAACCACCCTTACATCAAAGAATTACACAGTTTGGATATATTTGTTAGATTCATCCCTGGTGTTTTATTTGTTGTTCAATATAGTACAACAGAGTTAGAAGAAGATTCAAATCTGTGGATTTTGGGAGTCCATACGTGTGAATGTTCATCATTCCAATCAGTCACATTTGCAGCCCTGTAAAAGAAAATTGTCATCTTGGAACATAAGGAATACTCGGCTGTCCCGCAGCTCACTGTAGGCACTGTGGTTCAGATTTACTGTCACCTCAACAAAGAAACACACTCCAGTGTAATTAAAACACTCAAGTACATCGCCTTCTTCAGCTCAAACCACACCTTGCACACAGTCCTCAGTAAAGGCTTCCTGAGGTTTATGATGAACAGGACATTTAACATTATTCACACAGAGGGAGAAACAAGATTCACCTGATGCTTCCAGTCATAAACAGTCCAGGTTTTGTTCCTCCTCACACACTCAAAGCAGAAGTAGGCCTCTTGCATGCCACTCTGCTCCATATGTTCATGGTATTCAGTTTCCTGCAGAGCGTTCTTTCAGATATTCTTTGTGAAGAACCTGGGTTGACTTCTAGAAGCAATTCTTGCTTCAAAGATAATTTTTATTCTCAAGTCATGAAACATTTCGGCAGGCCCTGTCAATCAGTTTTGTTTATCTGCATTAATTGTGATGAGAATTTCCTCCAGACTGGAATTTTGGCCATTACTGGCTGACCCATATGACTCTACCCTTTCATACACCTGGAAATTCAGCTGCTTCTTTCACACAATGACAGTTGGCAAGCCCAAACGCAATCACTCCAGTTCTCAAACTATTTTTCACACAAGACATTCACTGCACTCTACCACCTCTTCACAAGCTTTGAATCCCATTATACACCCTGCAGGTATTTATTGCCTAAAACCTTGTGACCTCTATTTGTAAGAGCCTGGAGTTACTACCACCTTAAGAAATGCAAGGTGACTAATTCTTTGTCTTGGGAGCTAATGTACTCAACAATATTTAAAGCTGACAAATAAAACGCATTTCTGGTACCTCTGGGTCGAGTTTGTGGACGTGTTCTGCTGCTCTGAGCCTCACTGGCCTCCTCAAACCAACGGGAAAGCATGTCAGACATCCTCTGCATCAGAGAAACATTGGGGCTCTGTTCTCCTGCAATGAAGAGAAAAAGATCTCATTCCTACAACGTGTTAGAAGTTCAAGTCACCAGTCACCCAGAGTAAAACTTCTCAGAGCTGAGCTCTCATTTTGGAGACAGCTCTACCAGAAGCTGGAGAAGCCCTCT
This sequence comes from Hoplias malabaricus, assembly GCF_029633855.1. Lineage (NCBI taxonomy): Eukaryota > Metazoa > Chordata > Actinopteri > Characiformes > Erythrinidae > Hoplias > Hoplias malabaricus. Next base: position 22,382,772 of record NC_089811.1, on the reverse strand, counting down.
CATATCCCGCTGTGAATCACAAGCCCTGACTCTTACGGAAAAGTAACACAGATCCCTCTAGAAGGAGCAGACCTTATTGATATTCTGAAGAACTACCTAGAGAGATTAAAGGTTCTTCAGCACTCATGGCAATACACTCATTAATGGGGATATGGAGGAGATTAGTAATGAGGTTGAAAGAAGAGTCAGGGGCTGAGTATGTGGGGTTTGGCTTTTTTGTTTGATGTGAAGGGGAATTCAACAGGAAGTAAAGATGTATCAAAGTTTTCCAAGTGTCAAGTTCTTCACTTTTTAAATTCAAATAACCCACAGATTACACTGGCCCTGTCTTGTCTGTGTACCACTGAGCAGACATCTATGTTTACTTATTTATTAGTGTTTGTGATGTGTCCTGTGGCTGGTGTTTTGAATGTTTGGGTGGGTGGTGAAGATTGTGACCTGGAGTATGTAATGTCTCATCTTACCATCGCGTTCTCTCTCGCTCTCGGGCCGAGCGCGGGGTCCTGTGTCTGACCAGTCTCCCCTCAGACGCAAACGCTTGACCGGAGGCTGCCTCAGCTGGGGGGGGCACACATCAATCACTGTCAGTCTGCATCAAACTTCTCACAAGACTCCTAAAAATGTCTCCTTTCCACCACCATAATCACACTGTGTTCACTTTCACCTCAACTGCTTCCTCTAAATAACAACTTAAAACCTATAGAAATGTCTTAAGGAGAGCATAACATTCCAGATTTTGAATAATGTGAAAGCACTATCACTAACGTGCCATTAATATTGGATCCTAAATGCAAGTACAACACTTTCCCTGCCACGTGTCTCACACACATGCTTGCAGATCAGCTTTCAGCCTCACATTTTACTCCTAGTACTTGAACCCAAGTTTTCAGCATTATACAGTCTCCAACACTAGATGAGGGACCAATAACTGCCACAATTATTGGAATATAAATAAAAACAACAGCACCCTTTTACTGTAAAGCTAAAGTAATCCTCTGCATCACTTTAGTATATACACACTGAGGAATATATGAATCTACATAACAATACAACATTTTGGATAATGGCATGTCAGTAAAATTTTTGAGATTTTGATTCAACCCTGTGATTTAATCAACAGAGAAAATTAATGTATACATTTTTACCCTGATTTTTTCTTTGCCTGATTAACCCCATTAAAGCAGGTTTACCAGGGGTATCATTAAACAACATATACCCATTTCACAAATTAACACAGTTCCCTAGGGTCTTAATAAAAAGCCTGTGGCATGCTTTGCTCAAAATACTACAAGGTTTGAACACCACACTACCATTCTCTCCCAGTCTCAACAGCCCTGTTCTGAATGGCCAGTTTCAGCACCTGTCCCTTTAAACCAGAATGAGTCACAGCACAGTTCACCATGTGATCCCAGGTGCAAGGAGCACAAACAGATTTTTCTTCTGTTTTCATTTTTGCCATATTTAATCAGTACAATTCTTTCTCCATGATCTTTGTGGGTTTTGTTTTTTCTAGCTCCATTTTACCTCCCCATTCTCTCCTCCAAAAGTTACATAGTGCAGCGTCTGAGCCCAGAGTAGCAAAGAAAGACGCTCTATTCTCCCTATTACAGACCAGTGGAGCATCACAATGATTTTGAAGCTCTAATTTTAATGTAAGTATGTACCGTAGTGTTCCTTTAAGCAGAACATTTGCTGGGTTATCTTTCATCACTGAAATGTAAGCTCCATATCCACAAATTAATATACGCATGCACTGAAAGGATGATTTCCACATCATAACTTATATTTCAAGTAGAAAATATTTAATGTAAAAAAAAAGTATAATTTAAACTCATTTGCTGCGTATAGCAGTAAACAGTTGGAAAATACATTTCAGGACGACCGGCAGCAATCAAAAGTCAAAAGGACCTCAGGGAAGTAGCTTTAAAATCTACATGATTACCATTCCTCCAGAGTTCCATCTAACAGATATTTTCCATATGTGTTCACAAATGCACAAAGACAGAAAAGGGAAAAGACAGAAAGACATCTGAGGGTTTCTCCTCTCTCTCTGGCTGCCATTGTGCGTTATCTAGTCTATTTCAGTCGCAGCAGTGGAACATAGCTTGCGTCTGCAGCTCTATTTGGAAAGGAATGTGAGTGAGGGGGATCCGGACACTGATGAACACAGCTAAGGGCTGAGGGGGCCTGGATTAGTGACCTAGCACATTTTACAGCCCCATCCGACCCACAACCCCATTTTTAAACATGCAAACATCTCCTCCGATCATTATACAAACCCCAAAAAAAAAAAAAAAAAAAAGAGGGCCTGTTTCTTCTTTCTTGTTTCTCCCTTTAATTTTACCCCTCAGTTTATTCTACCTCTCTACTTTCTTTACCTTAAAACTGAGTGGAAAATGAGTTCTAAAAAACTAATTTGATATTAATACTAACTTCATGTGCACCTAGGCAAAACATAAAAAAAAATTCTATATTTTGTGTATTTCTGATTTTATGAGTTGTTATATTAAGGTATAGAAAAAGCCAAATTAGAAAACATTTGTTTCATCTGATGAATAAAAGTGATATATTATTATCACTGACATGACACACACTAGTTTTTAAATATATTTCATTACTTCAATCAAAATATAGACCTACCACATTCATCAAACCAGCTATATCAAGTGAATAACAACAACACAAAAAGTAACGTACAAAGAGAAGTACACTGATTCTATTTACCAACGGATTCAGGAAAAACAAGGAACAGACAAATGATTAACAAAAGTGACTCTCTCTCTCTCATAATCATTCGGTTGCATGGGCTTTTCCCTGTGATTATTCTCAAACAAATACCACATTTCAAGGTATGAGATGGATTTTTGTAAAAAAAAAAAAAAATAGTTCAACCACTGATCTCTACAAATACAACACAATGCAGTCACAGAAAACACATCCTGTTTACACTGGTATTAAATGTGGACAGAATCCATCTCTGACCACCTCTGAATGTGGTTTGAGTGATCTAACCACAATCCGATCACTATGCATCTTGAAGGTGTTTACATCTAGCTTTCGATGCAGATGTAGATGCAGATCAGAAAAATGCATATTATAGCCAGGTGTAAACAGGCCCAGTGTTTGTACAAAAAACACCAACACCAAGAGCTGGCAGTGATATTCTCCATCTCTCGCAGCTTTTCTCACTCCTCTAGTAGACTGCCTTTTGCCATAAAATTAGCAAATTGTGAGGAAACTATATGCTTTTACTGTTATAATATACATAGTGTATGATTATTTTGCAATGAATATTAACAACATTTTGAAAACTACACATTGACAAATTTTCTACCATTAATCTGGCAATGAATCTCTGGGGATTCATATGTCCCTCTAAACTTTCATCTCGAACAAGGAGAAGACTGATCAGAGATGCAGCCAAGAGGCCCATGATCACTCTGGATGAACTGCAGAGATCTACAGCTGAGGTGGCAGAGTCTGTCCATAGGACAACAATCAGTCGTACACTGCACAAATCTGGACTTTATGGAAGAGTGGCAAGAAGAAAGCCATTTCTCAAAGATATCCATAAAATGTCTCGTTTAAATTTTCCCACAAGCCACCTGGGAGACACACCAAACATGTGGAAGAAGGTGCTCTGGTCAGATGAAACCAAAATTGAACTGTTTGGCCACAATGCAAAACGATATGTTTGGCGTAAAAGCAACACAGCTCATCACCCTGAACACACCATCCCCACTGTCAAACATGGTGGTGACAGCATCATGGTTTGGGCCTGCTTTTCGTCAGCAGGGACAGGGAAGATATATTGATAGAAAGATGGATGGGGCCAAATACAGGACCATTCTGGAAGAAAACCTTGACAGCTATGTATCTTTTAGTGGTTTGCCAGCTCCATCTTCGTTCCCACAACAATCTTCAATACTAAATTAAAGTCCGGTAACTAAGGTTAGGATCCATGTAAGTATTTACTTTATAAGAGTTTGACCAAACCACAAACTAAAGCTGAGGTTTGCTACATTTTAACTAACTGAATTAAGCAGTTGCACTTTAAATAACCCTACACTTACACTATGGAGCTGGCAAACCACTTAAAGATACTTGGCTGTCAAGGCCCCAATAAGGTGTACATGTACAATATCATTCAAATATACTGTATTAATCAATTTAAACACATTATTTATTATTATAAATAGACTAAATTATTTTACTAGTAGTTTTAAGTTTTGTATTCATGTACAATGTTATCTACAATGTTATTTTTAAGTAAGTTGTTAGATTCAGTAAATAACTGATTCATAAAATCAAAAAAACATTTTTGATCTTAGAAATATATAGAATTAATCTTTTATTTAAATGAACAATGAACACACTGATGCTACTACATATGCTTCAGGTATACATAAATTCAAATCCTGCTGAATTTTTGCACTTGTTCTTTTTTCCTCATATACCATGTTCGGTTTTTGCACAATGGCTTCTATTGTACTTTTGGCAAAAGGCAGACTGTGTTTGTTGCCTTGTCCTTGTACCAAGCAAAGACAGAATTTCAATCAACATATCTATCTATTTCTACATCTCTGGTGGTTAATGCAACTAACATCACTATAAGTGGATAAAATATGAGGGGCATTATTAACATTAACTGTCCAGCAGTTTATGCAAAGATAAATGGAAACATCAGGGCCACTTCATGTTTATTTAATGCAAAATAATATAAATGATCAGAAATATGCTCATTAAAGCGTGCTTACTAAATTCATTTTAAAAATAAGCAGATTTATATTGTTTTCCTACTATTACTTTAGATATACCACTAATAAAAAATCAGAAAAGGCTTAGGGCAGTGTTAATATACGAGTTCAATTTGTACTTATATCCCTTTTAGCCACATTTAATGACTCTTGTATGCTCATGCTCTCAGAAAAACACAAAATCTTACATTACAACTTACATCTCAGTACATAGAGGAACAAACAGTGTGTCACAGAGGATACTTCTCTTTTTTTTTCTCTCTCTCTATGAAGCTCATAGTTCTCTAATATATATATATATATATATATATATATATATATATATATAATTATTTATTTATTTATTTTCTTGGAGGCCTTCAAGTGCTAATGTACTATGTACTGTATTATAATATGGCAATTCAGTTTGTTCTTTACATGAGCTACTCACAACTGCTCCCTTCTATAACCCTCCAAGAAAGAGTAGCCTCCTATGTCAATAGCCTCCTTAAGGAAGCAGTTTCCTTTTGTGAGACACATTATCTTAAGGAAATACTAAGAACTTGTTACATTATTATGCATTAAGACACAAGTATAACCATATTTGTAATTGGAATGGGTTCAAACCTAGTTGTCCAGATCTTAAGATGCATGGTGCAAGGTCATCTAATCTAAAACCAGCTTCAAAAGGAGGCTTATGAATGTTGCAATTTTAATTTCACTATAACTGCAAATGTATGAAACACTGCAATACAAGTGCTAATTTTTTTTTTAAGCCAACACAACATCAGTCTCCACTGAAAAGGCCAGTGCTAAAGTATGGTGCTGTCAGAGGTTGATCATTCATCACTATGATTAAATCAAAGTGACAATGTTAATGCAAAGTGTATACAAAGCTTGAGAAACCAACTGTTTTTTTGTTTTTTTTTTTAATGTCTACTTCTGCCACTCACCTCCTCTCTCCGTTCTTCAGACGGGCCCTTGAGTTCTCTGGCCTGGTCGTCCTTGGGGTCAAACAGGTAAATGTAGTCAGAGGAGTAGCTGACCAGAACTTCCTGTCCATCTCCACTATAGCACAAAGATGTCACACGACACGACTTATTTGTCAAATGGGCAGGAACGAATCGTACACACATGCCTGTTGTCCCTCTCCCCATGTAATTACCTGTAAGTAATGGAAGAGGTATAGAAGAAACAGAATGATATGAGCATTTAAGGTGTCACTTATTTTAATCCAAAACATTTTGTGAACCTCTCTGTTCACGCAGTTATTCAGATTTAGGCATGTAGTCATAGTGTTCAGAACTTTCCTTAGGCTGCACTGGCTTCTTAATAGTGGCAGGTAAAAATCTTTCCATTTTTGGCTTCCTGGGTTTACTTCCTTTAAAAATAATTTGTAAAATTATGTGTTCTAGATAGATTATACAATAGTGTATAGTACATTTCATTTATGTTAGCACCTTTATGTTACAAAAAGGTTGTCATTTTTTATTTGGGAATATTTCAATTAATTTATCTCAATCAAGTTATTCATACAGCTTTCAAACAACCATGTTATTAAAAATGGGTACATGAAAATAATTATCCACTGAAAGGTTGATAGCATTTGCTTTGTGTAAATTCTGAATACAAGGTAGCTACATACAGCATATCAAAGAGCAGTCGTTTTCTGGTAAATGTTGAGACAGATCTGACAGCAGCGATTTTTCAGAGTGACAAAGAAAGCATTTGCTCAACACAAACTACTGTTACTGTTACACTGTTAAAGGAATGTCTCATTCACATCAACTTAATTATACACTAACTGTATACTGTGTTTCTAATGTGGCTACTGGAAAAACAAATGCATGAAACACACCAGGTATTATTAGCTCACAGTGCCAGTAGCTAAACATAAGCAGAGCCATGAGGCAAGCTATTATTGCATCCATTTAAGCAGGACAAGTATTTGATATTGGAATTCATGCCATGAAAATAACTGATGTTGACTTAAATGGGTCAGTAATCAAAAAGATTTAAGACATTGCTGTCATACACCCAATGTTTTAAAGATGAATGCAGTTTGTAGTTCACAAAATATTCTCACCCGTAGCTCTTGTGCCAAGCATTCGTCTGTCGTATATTCTAACTGAACTGTCTGAGCATCCCACAGCAAGGTAATAGGGCACCAAAGGAGAGATGGATATTGAGGTAGCAGCTCTACGACAGTTAATCAAAATGTCCTATAAAGACAGAAGACAACAAAAGCAATAGAGTGCACAAATGTACAAAGTACATTTTAAAAGTTTATATTTTGACAGTATTTATAATGTGAAGGAAAACTGAAATCAGTTAGATGAAAAAGTCAGTTTAATCACATCATAACATGAAGCTAGTTGTTTATATCTAATGAATGGTTTTGTCAATATACAGTTACAATCAAATATTTTCAAGTTGTTTAGCAAAAATAAGTGTCTTTCGGCTGTTTGCAATAAACCAGTCAAATAATAACAAATCAAGTAACTCAGCACAACTAATATAACAAGTGGCTTCTCCAAATTCAACACAGAATGCCACTTTTAAATGAGTACTGCGGTCTCAGAATTATTCAACCCCATCATGACATGGCAATGGTGATGCACAGCCAGACACTAGCTTCTGACAGGGTTCCTGAGGAATCGTAATCCATTCCTCATGGGCAATGGCCTCCAGTTCATTTTCTTGGGTTGGCAACCATTTTCTTCCAACTCCACCAAAGATTTTCTATGCGTTTGAGTCAAGTGACTGTGACGGCCACTCCAGGATTTTCTAGGACTTTTTCTGAAGCCAAGCCTTGATTGATTTTGAGGAATGTTTGTGATCATTGTCCTGCTAGTAGGTCGAATGATACCCACCCGTCAGCTTCCTCACAGAAGGCATGACGTTTTCTCCTAGGATTAACTGATACATGATTGAGTCCATTTTGCCCTTTGCATGCTGCAGATTTCCAGTGCCAGAAGAAGTAAAGCAGTCCCAGAGCATCAAAGAGGTATGCTTCATTCTCTCCTACAGACAAACCACTGACAGCATCTTCTTTCTACCACATTCAGGTACAGTAGCCAGTGTTTTTTTTTTTATTATTTGAACTTGCAAACTATACTTCCAATTGTATTTCTGGCTATGTTTTGTATCTTTCTCCTTGTTTGTGCAAGGCCATGTCTCTCATTGTTTTGGACATCTCTCTTGACTCCATATTTCTAACATGCAGTCAATGGCCACAGTCACCAAAGCCCTTGCCAGTCCAGTTATTTGATGTGTTTTATTTAAAGCACACTTGATGAGACTAATGAAACCCCTGTTTAGCTGCCTAATGTAGGCTTGGGACAACACCAGATTTGCAAGTACCCCCCCCCCCCCTTCTATTCACAGAGGTGAATAATTCTGAGACCGCAGTAGTCATTAAATGGACATTATGTGTTGAATTTGGAGAAAGCATTCGCAGCTGTGGTGAGCAGTTGAAATTATTCTTCTTTGACTTGTTTTAATGCAAACAGCTGAAAGTTTGTACATTTGGATAACAAATCTAATTTGAAATGGGTGTTGAACAGTTTTGAGTGTAACTGTATGTTCTTTTTGAAATTGATGTTTGTAACATATTTCAAATAGGTGGGACAAACCACAGTAAGCAAGCATCATTTGTCACTGCATTCAAAACTGTGTGCACAGACACCACATATCAACAACATATATCAAGAAACACTGCTAAATTTTCTAGCATCACACTCATATTGTTGACTGACACTTTTTGGATTTCATATGGAGGAAAAACCATCATCCAATAGTTTGTATTCCATGTCAATAATACACTCTGTGAGGGCTATCTAGACAGTAAAACATTCATGCTTATTTGAAAATGGCCATGGCAGAACTTATTAAACACAATGTGCAATTAGAGTTAATGGATGCTAAACTGGCTTGTCTGCAGTCTAGACCCTTCCCTGACTAGAAAAAAAGGGGAAAAAAACGGGTGCATTTTTATGCAAAACGTGACAACAGCCTCACACAGTGGCATAGCTTAAGACTTTAAAGGAAAAAATGACAAAAAAAATTCCCTTCCAACACTAGACCAAGCTAATATTTTCAGTCAGCAAAATATGATTATAGGGAACATTATACCCGTTTTCCACAAAGTAACACATTTCCCTGGGGTATTAATGAAACGTCTGTGACCACAAGAATCAAACAACACAGCAACATTCTCCCTGTGTCTAAGCAGTGCTGTTCAGTACAACTGGTTTAAGTGTTTCTTTAAACACATTTCTCCAGGCTCATTGTGTTAATTTTTTTGCATCTAACCTCCTCTTTGTGCTCTAACATAAAGTCATATTCAGAGCTGTGACTGGAGGGGCAGAGGATATTGGGGACAGGCTGGATCCTATGTTGTCTAATTTATGAAAAACTAGAAAAAAAAGAAAAAGACTGTGTTGTTTTATTTCACATTTTGTGGGTTGGTAGACTCCAGATCCCCAAAGTAATGTGCTAATGCACTGACAGTGATTTATTCTTTGATAATAAAAAGAAAGTGGTAAACCTGCTGGATTCCCAAACACTTTGTATTGTGTAGCAGGTTTCACGATTTACTAATTTACTTGGTTTTATTATTCACATATTTACATGTTATTCGCTGTTCTAAATTGCTGGAAATTAATGTCAATCTGGAATTTTTAATGCTGGAAACGCTGACTAAAACAAAACCTGGACAAGCATTCTGGAACATGAGAGAGAGAGAAAAAAAAACAATATATATTTCCCCTGAACAATTTGTACATCAGTTTAATCAATAATGCATAGCATTGGAGTGGGAGTACAAGTACAAACTGACTTCCTCAGAGATGCAGAGAGAAAAGATATAGCTGGCTCTCAAATTTAGTCACGCTTGAGAGTTTGACAGCTAAACTGTGATCATGTGAACATGAGCTCTCTTTATGAACAAATTGCAAAATGAAATCTTTGCTAGAAGTATTTTACTTAAAAAAACAAAACAAACAAAAAACCTAACAAATACAGGGTGGAGACTGCTGCCATATTACAGCATCTGGCACAGAGCCCCATAAGAGATGTTCAGGCATGACTGTAGTTTTCTAGCCAACTCATGAAGACTGGGGTTATGTGAGGGGTTTTGATCTCAGATCAGAGCAGAGGACTCCCTTGAGGCACAAAACTCTGATATGAGACCCACCACAGGGACAATACAGAAATTTAACAATGCCTGGACATGCCGATGAAGAATAAACATAAATAAAAACAAAACCTAAATGTGTTTTCCCCACAGGCACCATTTCATTATGAAGACAATTATCATCTTAGCCTGGGGTCATTTGACCAATTTGCAGTTTAAAATGCAAATGAGTGTTATATAAGACAACTGAATTCATCTGAAGAGAGTCAAACATTTCCACCAAGGAGCAATTATTTAATAAAGAAAATATCTGGTCACTTTTAATCACAGGAGAAATTTCAGGGACCTATAGGCTTTTAGAGAATGCCTACTGTTATCTGAGAAGAGAAAAAAAAAATACATGCATGTATCCTTGCCTATATTTATTAAAATTAACAAGCTTGCTTAAATACCATAGGGCTGTATGCATCTTATTAATCACAATCACAATAATGACCGAAAACCAACCAATTGAGTATTGATTTCCAGTGGATCGGACCAATATTAATACATATTAAAATGTGTCACCCAAGCCTTAAAGAATTCCTAAATTTGCTTTTCAATAACTTTGCTTAACAGTTATTTACTTTTTTTTTTTATTTATCTGTAACAAGCATTAAATAAATCACAGCACATTTTTATAATTTCAAATGAATGTATTAATTTTGAATGGCCAGAAAATTATTGTTTTGTTTGCTTATAACTACTTTTAGAAGTCTTATAGGAGCGCTAGCATGTGCCTTATGGTTGAGGTATTTTTCCATTAACTCCTTGTTGTTTTTCTTTATAGCAGTAACTAGAAAAAAAGCAATATTCTTACATCTTTACAGTCCTCTTTAGTGCAGCTCGTCTTCATGCGCAGATCAAACCACCGAACAGTTCCATCCTCACCACAGGACAAGAAAGTGTAGGGGTCATTTGGAACAGTCATTATCTAAAGACACGGAAAGACTGATTGAGAAAACAAGCTGAGCCTTTATAGGCTGATATGAAGGTACTTTATGACAATAGCAACTGTTATGAAAATAATAATGCCAAGTCATCTAATGTCTAAACCTCTTATCTAGGCATTTTCCACTGACTTCACCCTATTTAATACCTATTTTCTGCACTTTCCGAGTAAAATCTGAACATTAAACCTAAATCTAAAATACCTCATAAGCAGTTCCATAATGGCAGGTGAACTGGCATTGCCTATTGATGTCTGGGCTTTTTTCTGTGTGGGTGTAGTAGATGATGCCGTCGCCTGAGCAGGACACAATCTGCTGATCGTTGGTGTGAGGCATGAATTTTGCGCTGAAGATGTTGGCCCGGTGACCTGAACGAATAGTTGTTTTAACCTAAGAAAAGAGATGTAAGAATGGGATGAATACTGTCCACATAAATAAACAAGACACATCACTCAAAGCACTTGTGCTTGCATCATTCTTCTTTATTGATTCTGTGTAACAGACTTTACATCTTCATAGTCCCCTTTCAAACAGTATGTGCTTTGGACATAGTTCTATGTTCTGATGCAGTGTTCATAATGTGTTCAAAATGTTGAGTTTCCACTGCACCTGAATGCTCATTTAAGCAGTTATGTAATGAATACTGACAGTATCAGCTGAAGCAGAATAACACTTACTCCATTTATGACCATGTTGCAAGAGATTTTGTATCCATTTGAAACAGCAACAGCTTTTAAAGCACTTAGCGTTGAACAAACAAGCACTTGATGGTTTTGAATTATATAAAAAAATTTCATAGAATGGAAAGTATGATATTTGGTTACTGCGGCGATAGACAAGGCACAAACCAATTTCTGATATGTAGTTGTGTGTGTGTGTATATATATATATATATATATATATATATATATATATATATATATATATATCCGAGGTGATTGCTCTAAGACGGCAAGGGAAGCTCAGCTTCCCCTAAAATGTCAAAAAAAGGTGATCAAATATATACTGTTGTGTGTACATGTCATTGAATAAATATGCACTACAACGCACTCAACTTTTGCTCAGAATCAGCTTCTTATCACTGGTAAAGACGCGGCTTTCCTCTAAATCATTCCCGCAGCCTCACAGTGCTTTAAACGGTGTAGACGCTGAGCGTCCACAGAGTTCAATAGCAAAGCAGCGAAGTGCAGCGAAACGAGACGAGTCATTGGATAAATGCTGGGCTTTGTCCCGCCCATCGGACGCTTAGCGTCTCTGGGGGTCTATGGGGCAGTGGGCTGGCCTCAGCTGGCCTGGACGCTCAGCTTCTGCATGATGATTGGATGATCTGTCTGAGGCTGAATCCCTTTTTGATTGACAGCGAAATGAGCGAATCAGCGATCCTTTGGTGTAAAGATCCGTGGGAGCATTACATTTTCATTCTGTTCTGAGTTGAACCAGACTTTCTTAAACCTCTTAGCAGCATTTTCTTTGTTAAAAACGACTAGCGACAAATTGAGCTTCTATTTCTGGTGGGTTTTTTGTAGCTGCTTGTGTTTGGAGACTGACTTCTATCACTCTTTCTGACTTCTATCGCAGTTTCTGTCCAGCGGTTGCTGCTGAGTCCCTCCACTGACAAAAAGCACTAACAGGCGGACACACTTCACATGGGCCAAGGCCGTTTAAGCAGCCTAGCTCTGCTGGCCATTGAGAGGACACTAGTCAAGTCCCTGGAAAAGACGCCTTGTTGGTCCGACAGGGTCACAGATCATTTTCTTAAAAAAGAACGGAGGGTAGAATTTATGTATAAATAAAACGACACATTTTATGATGTAGCCCAAAATTGAGCTTCCCCTGCTTGAAAGACCAGCATCCGCCACTGATTATATATATATATATATATATATATATATATATATATATATATATATATATATATATATATATATATATATATATTGTTGTTAATGTTAATAGATGCTCTATTTAAGGAACTCAACAATTAATATCAGGCAATCTAAGACGTTGTACCAATAAAAAATTTAATTATTGCTTTTCATCATGTGTGAGTTTATTATCATTTTATTCGGACTTGTGACACAGAATTTAGAACAGCCAAAAAGTACCTTTCTGTTGTAGGGATTTGTGATAACCAAATTGGTGTCATCAGATCCTGATAAGATATATTCTCCTGTGTCATTCCAGGATATGGTGTTAACCTACAGAAAAAAGAGAAACATAAAAACCTGATCAAATAATGATTTCACCCTAACATCACTTGAAATGGAAAAGCTGTTACCCCAAATATGAGTGAACTTTACTGAATAACAGACATGAACAAATGTGAAAAATGTGAAAAGTTCAGAAACCTTGTGGTACTAGGACACATGTTTTGTGAATTTAATATAATGTTCTGGAGAGAATTGCACAGACCATGCCAAACCACTATGCCAAAGCACGCAAATCTTTATTGAGTTCAATGCAAACCATGCAAATACAAGTTATTGTCAGACTGCCTTTCGAGCCGGCCTAGCAGAGGCATTTTCACTTACTGACTGACTCATAATATTAAACTGCGCATGTGCAAGTAGGAACTGTTAGTTCAGGCATATTTCACAGAGACAACTTAAGGTAGCACATAAACTGGTCCATGAACCAGAAAAATTAGTTCCCAGATGGAACCAGAGAACAGTAGGTTCTTCAACACGAACCGTGGCTGAATAATAGGAAATAAGACAGTAACACAATCCTTTTGTATGTGTTTCTGGGGCTGTGTTTGGCACGACACCTTGCGCAATTTTGCCCGAGCCTAGGCTTGGCGTTGGTTAGTTCACAACCTCAGCAGGTCGGTATGGAATTCAGCAACATTTACAGATATATTAAATCTCACTATAAGAGGAGGACTATTTGTTTTAAAATAAAATGAACAAGAAAAAACTGACGCTTTACTGACCTCACAGCCATTATGAATTGGGCCTTTCCAAAAATATTACATATTACTTGTTTTCTACTAGTTTCTTTAAGCAATGATTGCCTGGGCCTCAATAATTGGCACTAACAGATTATTCATTATATAGATTATTCATAGTCATTATTCACAGATAAGAACATTTTCTACATTGATTTCAGATGAGTCAGGGCTGATTGTTGGGGCTTTTTAGAAGTTAACCTATTTCCACCCACTTTGCAAACACTACTTAAGAAATCTGAATATGTAAATACGAAACCATATTCACTGCTCATATTCACTCTCTATTTAAAATGTTTTGGTTACGCAGATATAGTTAAGACAGACTGATAAATATTAAATCACAGAAGCATAAACACGTGCATATATGGTAAAACTTTACAATAAGGACACATTAATTAACAGTATTTAAATTTTTTGTAGAGGTTTTAGGAAATATAGGTAATTAGGTAATAAGTATTATTAAATGATGAAAAAAATGACAGAAACAAAAACAAACATTATTTTAGGTCAAAGAATGCTAGTAAAGGATAAATAATTAAATAATGATAATGTTTATTATAAACATTATAATTATTTAAAGATTAACTGTGATGTTACCAACCATTTAGTAAATAAATTCATTCATTCATTCATTCATTCATTATCTGTAACTGCTTATCCAGTTCAGGGTCGCAGTGGGTCCAGAGCCTACCTGGAATCATTGGGCACAAGGCGGGAATACACCCTGGAGGGGGCGCCAGTCCTTGACAGGGCAACACAGACACACACACACACACATTCACTCACACCTAGGACACTTTTGAGTCACCAATCCACCTACCTACGTGTGTTTTTGGACTGTGGGAGGAAACCGGAGCACCCGGAGGAAACCCACGCGAACACGGGGAGAACACACCAATTCCTCACAGACAGTCACCTGGAGCGGGAATCGAACCCACAACCTCCAGGCCCCTGGAGCTGTGTGACTGCGACGCTACCTGCTGCGCCACTGTGCTGCCCCTTAGTAAATAAATTTAAATTTTAATATGTTTTAATATAAATTTAACTTGAAAATAATTTGTCATTCAGCCCTAACCTGGACTAAATCAAGAACACAAGGAATGGCATAGTGGTAATAAAGCATACAGCACAGTCTTCAACCAAACCATTGATCAATAGTTCAATAATTCTACCTGCAGATATTGACATATTTGGTTTGACAACATTTCTAGTGCTCTATACCGCATTAAAGAACAACAAGCTTCATCACTGAATCCTACCCTATTCAATCAGAATTTTTTAGATCAGTGATTTCTTTTCTGAAAGAAATCACTAATTACATATTCACCATAGTATAATTCATTGTTTTTTTAAGATAATGTACCATGGAAATTCACATTTAATGTTGCATCTGAAGTGCTGCTCAGTCTAAGCAGGCTGCTATAAAATGTGTGGATGGATGTATGTCATGAATCGGACACTGAAAAATTATCTTCAGCTTATAGACAAGAGAAACCGTTACATGCAAAAAATGAATGCAATTCAGAATCATTTTTTTAGCCTTCACATGTTTCTGTTTAATTCTGCACATAATACCAGATAGGAGACAAATAGGAGAAATTCTCTAGTGCAGTGGTTCTGAAATGCTTTACCACCCATTAGTAAACCAAAACCTCCATGTACCACCTATGAATACTATGAATGTCTTGCTTGAATATTTGTAATTTGCATGCATTAAAAAAATTGTTCTAAAATAAGTACTAAAAATAATGAGAATACAAATTACTATGCCTAAACTGAAATTATACATTTATGAGAACATGTACAGTTTTGCGGAAATAGTGGAGCTTGGAGCAGGTGCTCTCAGCGCCTCCTAGCACTTAGTAGGAGAGGATGTGCAGCACTGTTAATCTGAAACTACGGATACTGGACACCGTAGTATTTCTCCTGCGGTGTTGCTATCAGTGTGTGAAGAGTGGGAGAAGAGGGTTGCATTGACAATTCCACACAATGGGCAGCACTTTGAACACATTTTATAAGTGGTCAGAAACTTGTAAATAACTCATGAAAGAATAAAGTTACATTAAAACCAAGCACACCATTGTTTTTCTTGTGAAATTCACAAAATGTTTGTGTCACATGACCCTCTTCCCATTGAAAAAACAAAAGTTGGATCCAAAATGGCCACCATGGTCACCACCCATCTTGAAAAGGTTCCCCCCTGCCATATACTAATGTGACACAAACAGGAAGCTAAAACCACCAACCATTCCCATTTTATTAAGGTGTATCCATATAAATGGCCCTCCCTGTATTATTTATTTATTTATTTTGCACAATAGCATCTGTACAACTTTGCAGTTGGTCACAAATCTGACTTGCATAAGAAACCATTCAGTTTAAAATGCTGTGTAGTCCTGGACTAGGCTTAAACCCTGTCTGAGAAACCATCCCTTAGTGTTTCATTTTAGGCCATAAAAAAAGAACAAAACAGAATAAGACCAAACAAACTTCAGCTCTTTTGCTGATGGTTACTTTGTGACTGGGTGTGTTCTATAGTGCCAATGTAATTCCTTTAATTACTTAATATTTGTTTTTAATATGTTTAATACGAGATACATTTAAGCACTCTTTCACGCAGCATGGTCAGCTGTGTTATGATTATAACAGAAACTTGGCTGGACTACAATGTTCCTGATGCTGCCATTGAGCTAGCAGAGTGCTCCGTGTACAGAGCAGAACAGCACCCTCCGGTAAGAACAAAGGCGGGTGTGTGTGCATGTATGTACACAATAAGTGGTGCACTGCAGCGAACGCTATTAAGACTCGCTGCTCACCAGATCTGGGGTATCTGATGGTGAGGTGTAGACAATTTTACATGTCAAGAGAGTTTTATGTTATTCTGATCACAGCTGTGTACAGTCCACCACAAGCTAATGCTAATCTAGCTCTAGAAACGTTGTAAAGAGCTATAAATAACCAACTGAATGCAAAGCCTGATGCAGCATTGATAGTAGCATGATCACGCAGACCTAAAAACAGTGCTGTTCACAAAAACATCAACTTTCCAACCAGAGGCAATAACACACTGAATCAGGTCTACACTAAGATTGCATGGGCTTACAAAGCTGCAGCCTCCTCACACCTTGGAATGTCTGATCATATCTCAATAGAACTGACCCCAGCATACAGATCTCTTATCTGCAGGTCCAAACCAGTTGTAAAAACTGTCTTCAATCTTACAAGACTGCTTCAAGAACACTGACTGGGAAGTGTTCAGAAAAGGTGCAGACATTGAGGAGTATGCATCCTCTGTCCTGTCCTATATTAATTTCTGCACAGACTCTGTCCTGCCAACCAAAAACATCAAAGGGTTTCCAAATCAGAAACCATGGCTGGACAGCACAGTGTGAAGACTTCCCAAGGCTAGAGACTCTGCCTATCGAGCAGGTGACATATTGTCCTACAGCAGTGCCAGAAAAGACCTGAAGAAGGGCATAAAGGAGGCAAAAAGATACAAATGGCGCATAGAGGAACAATTTAATAACAACAATCCTCGCAATGTGTGGAAGAGTATTAAGAACATGGCTGACTACAAATGCAACAACAGCAGATCGGCTATGACCAATCACTACCTGACACCTTGAACCAGTTCTTTGAATGTTCTGATACACAAGAAAGCAGAGAAATGGCGCAGGCCACCAAACTAGAAGAGCAGCAGCCATATCTCATTCTTTAGCACCCTCAAGTAAGCTGAGTATACTGAGAAAGATAGATATTTCCAAGATGGTGGGGCCAGACAAGGTGTCAGGTGGGACACAAAAGTCATATGCGGACCAATTAGCTGGTGTATTTCTAGCCATTTTTAATATCTCCTTGCAGCAGGCTGTAGTCCTCATCTGCCTTTAATCGTCTATTATTGTACCTGTGCCTAAAATGTCAGCAGTAACATGCCTTAACGATTACCAACCAAGGGCTGTGTGCTCGGTCCAGTCCCATCACACTGTTTATGCATGATTGCACCCCCATCCTTGGCTACAACATCTTTGTAAAATATGCAGATGACACTGTAGTGATCAGACAACAGCTTAGTTCTGAACATCACCAAAACTAAAGAGGTCATTGTGGACTACAAGACAATTAAAAGAACTGCACATGCCCCCCTACTATACATGGTAATGAAGTGGAATGTGTGAACAACATCAAGTACCTCGGACTCCACATCACAGCTGATCTCACCTGGACTCTTAACACCTCATAAAAAAGGCCTATTAAAGACTTTTCTTTCTGAGGAAACTCAAGCAGAATGGACTCCCCCACAACTACTTGTGAACTTTTATAAGAGCAGTATCGAAAGCATCCTCTGTCTCTGCATGACTGTATGATACTCCAGCTGTACAGTACAAGACAGGAAGGACCTGACCCAGGTGGTAAGAACAGCAGAGAGGATCATAGGAAGTCCACTCTCACAGATTTGGACTCAGTGTATGCTGTCCGCCTTCATAAGAAAGCCAGCAACATTACTAAGGGTCCCATCCACCCAGGACATGATTTTTGTTCCTCTACCCTCAAAACGGAGTTATCTTGCACGGTCGATGAGCAGCACAACTCAGAATTTCGTTGCACCATGTACAATGACAAATAATACTAATGTACTTCTACATTACACTGTGAGCTGCATGTGTGAATGACCACTCCAGGACATCTCCAGACCTGATTCTCCAGAGTTTCTCCGGAGTTCATGTGTGAAATGGGCATAACAGTAGCATTACTTGACTATAGATTTAGGTTACTGTACACACCTCTGTGCTTGAGTTGCCCCTGAGCAAACCATGACAGCACTAGAGGTAGTTGCTGTCTATCAGCCTCCAGATTCAAACCATTAACAGATTAACAGCTGTTTGACTCATTCACTCACTCACAACTGCACTCTTGTAGGGAAAATTCCTTAAACACAATATGATCTGTGAACCAAGGAGAATGATACTTGTAATACTTACACAGCCATCATGCACATTGAGTATGGCCTCAAGTTTCAGACGTTGCACAAATTCTCTTCTCCCTGCAAAGGAAAAACAGAGTCATCACTGAAATATTTAAGGAAAATAGTCCTGTCTGACAATCTCATAAATATTTATAAGGAACATTTACAGTTCCAAACAAATTTGCTATAATACAAAACTACCCTTAACTATTTGGATAATGTTTACTTACTGTGAGCATATGTTCATAGGACACTGTGCAGCTTGCATTTTATTATAAAGCTTAATTATGCAACCTAAGACATCTTTTTTAACCAATTTGCATACCAAACGACACACAAACATTCAGAAACACGTGTTAATTGTGCAATGCATCAAATCCTAACAGTTTTCATTTTCACTTAGACAGGATTCCAGTTTATCTCTTCTTATTACAAACTGAGAGACGTCTACAGATGGCATTCTCTGGTCTGTATTCAATGCTAATTTCCCTTTCAAATCTGCTTATTGTTTAGTAATTCAGATGCACCTGTGCACACCAAGACATTTGTTTCACTATATACAGCCATGCTGCAGTACGTAGTCCTGCAGTCTTTGTGGTAGAGAACTTTTGCTGTCAATTAGCTGCAACCAATTCCATATTTAGGTTAAATACTTAAATCTTTAAAGCAGAAGACAGATAATTTGCTACGGGTCTACAGTGCACAACATCAGCAATAGCACACATCTAAAATAAATACATAAGGGGAAACTAAAAATGCAGATGGTGGTAAGACACCCAAGATGACTGCTTTGTTATATATTTTTTAAAAGTAAATTTAATGTTAATGATTAGGTTTGGGCCATATGGCAAGAATATCAGTATACATTAATAATAAGTAAACCAATAAAAAGCAATAGCCATTTAATGGGAAATAAGTCTAGGAGACAACTAGAAAGGAATGGTTTTATTTCAAACTCTTTGATAAATAACAGTGTGCAGCACGGTGGAGCAGCAGGTAGTGTCACAGTCACACAGTTCCAGGGACCTTGAGGTTGTGGGTTCAAGTCCTGCTCCAGGTGACTGTCTGTGAGGAGTGTGGTGTTTTCTCCCCGTGGCCCGGGTGTTCCAGTTTCCTCCCACTGTCCAAAAACACACGTTGGTAGGTGGATTGACGACTAAAAAGTGTCAATAGGTGTGAATGTGTCACCCTGCGAAGGACTGGCGCCCCCTCCAGGGTGTGTTCCCGGTGTGTGACCCTGAACTGGATAAGTGATTGCAGACAGAATAAATGAATGATAAATATTAGAACATAATATTTAGTATTTACCATTATGATTAAATTAATGGATCCTTATGACAGTAATAATGTGTTAGCATAGAGAAAATATCCTTTTGTTTCCAATGGAGGTTTCTTACAGAACAACATATAGTGTAAGGAAGATGTGACATTGAAATAATAGATAACTCTTTACATTTGTCCTACATTTACATTTATTTTTAAAGGGGACACATTATTAAAAAACTAAATTGATTTTGTCACTACATTTACATGCTAATTTGGGGATCTGGAGCATCTACCAACCCAGAGACTGTGAAATAAAACAACCCACTCAGTATTTTCTGAGCTGCCTAAGGACATGATAAAACAAACTATTATGATTTCATGCACTTTGTCAAATAGGAAGACTTTACCATTGTCCTGCCTCCCTCATTTGAGTAACTCCAATCATAGTGCTGCACCTGTGTTGATGTGTGACAGTGTAAAGGTGAGGTGAAACTATGTAAGATAGATACGGCAAGAGACAAGAGAGGATCAAGCAAAATTGTGAGCTGAGAGGGAAGAGAACCAAGCAAAACCAGATAAAGTAAGAGCTTGCTGCTTGCTTGAGATGTGTCATTGTCATTTAAAGAAAAAGGGCACTGAAACCAGTAGTTCTGAACAGGGCACTTTAAACAGGATAAGCACTGTGTTGACTGATCCTTTGTGGTATTTGGAACAAAGCATAACACAAACATTTCATTTAATTCCCCAAGAAAATGTGTTCAACTGCAAAGAAAAAGTAGATAAAATTATCCACTAAATTACACATGTATTACAACAAAATAAAAATGTATATCAAGTTTGATCGCATTTTGCTATATGATGACTAAACTTTCAATCAACCTTTTCAAACTGTCATTTTAGAGTTTACAAATACCTTGTGCTCACTGCACTTCATACATGAATTATAATGTGAATCAATTTGAGCTTACTGAATTATGTCATTACTGAACAAGGAATTCCATGTTGGTGCATCTCTAATAAGGCCTTGCCAACTTTACTCAATTTAATAATTTTTGCTGAGACTTGTGCAAGGTTTAGAGTGTGTCAAACACCAATCACTGGGGCTGAACTAAATTTAGACACTGCTCTGTGGACCATTTGCCTGGTTTCATTACAAGCACTTCTGTGAGTTCCCTCTCGATTAGCAGCGACAGCCTTAACAACATGCATGCAGTCAGGCTAAATACAGCTCACACATGATATGCCACCCCACTACCTCACTAACTAGGCTAATGCTTCTACCAGATCTCAGAAGTTGTGGACAAGGCGTGGCTTAAGATTACAGCAAAAACGTAGCTGATCAGTTACACAAGAAAAAACACAACCTAATCTTATTGTTCATAAGATACAGATGTGTCATGTGTCAATATTTTTTAAACAATAATTGGCACAACAAAAAGCACTACTTTCTATAAACTTCAATCAAGCTATACATCTAAACACCTCTACTGTGCTCACACATACAAACTGAAGCTGATCAATATATTATATGCTTTCTGACAAAGCTGTCTGAAAGCTTTAACCCATATTAACTGGTCTAATTACCTGACATTTTAATACTCATTTGCAGTATGTATATAACTTGATTTATTCAGTTTATTCAGACACATATTTGGGTATTGTTTTCCTTTTTGTTGATGATCTTCTTTATGTCAGATCCCACTCAAAAAGACGGCAGTACTCTAGACCCAAAAATGTTTCATCAAGATCCTTCAACATAATAGATTCTGCAATTTGACATGTCTTTTTCTGAAGGAGCAAACTGTAACAGGACAACTAGTAATTACAGTAATATTACTGATGTTATTGCGGACTCTGACATTCCTGTTGTTTCGGCTCTGACTTACTACGTTTTCCCCGCCCCATCACATTCTAAAACCATGGATATTAATATGGATTCGGATCTCTCTGCCTGCAGTCTTCCAGCAATGCTTTCTGCTATAGTTTTTAGAAAGTGATCATAAAGCTCAAAAGTATGAAGACCAATCTTTCACTCCATAAATTCAGAAATTTCATTGTCTCTATTCTTCTCCAGAAAATGTTCTTCCACTGTGTTCTTCTTATGCTACGCAAAATCAGTCTGAGAAAACTCATACTTCATGTGGTGATTGTTTCAGAAGCAATTCAGACGTTCTCAGTAAGTGCTGAGTTGCTTCACAACAGAGGTGATGTTGCTCCACACTTCCACTTTACAGTAACTTACTATTGTGTACGGCAGCTCCAGTAAAACGGAAATTCAACAGATATAGAAACTGCATGGCTGTATGCTTGATTATATGCACATGAAATTAAAAGTACAAGCCACTTGAAGAAATACAGATATCATGCAAAACATACAGGGAAACTGCTCATTACCTAAATGTGTTTGCTAGGAAGCTTACTTCTCATTTCTAATATAGATAAATGGATTCACCCATTCTCTCACTTCCCATTCAAATTATTTTCAGCTAAACTAAATGTCATTAGTTTATATTATTCTTTAGCATTGTAATTACCTTCATAATAAAAAACACTGCTAGCAGTCCCTCGTGTATGTTTTACTCTCCAATCCTGCCTAATTTTAAGTTAACTTTTCATCAGCATATATCACAACTGAAGTCAATCACTACAATTAACAATTTCACACTATTTCAGTCGGGGTCTTGTCTACAATAGCACTGCAACAAAATGTGCAATACAGGGAAACCTGTATACCATGATACTTTGATACAACTGGCCATGAAATTCTGCTTGACCATGACACTGATTTGGGTGGGTAGAAGTCATGATGATATATCAGGGTCGGCAGAAGCCAAAACAATGTTATTAGGGCAGGTGAAGAGCTATGATTAGGGTAGGCAGTCGACTAGGCATCTTACTGGGTATGTGGAAGATGCTCTGAAGTTAATAGTGTAGGCCGGAAATTAAGAGATATATGTTGTGATATAAGTTCTAGCCATGTAAAAAAATATATACTCCTATAACACTAATTCATTTCAGTCTGTGTTTAATATGTACTATACATCCTAAAGATTGTATTTTATGATGAGTTCATTAAATTGTTTACAATATTATTGTCTCTCCAAAGAGAAATCATTATCTATTTTTTTCCAGTACAAGTATACATTGGTAACGCGTCAAGTGCTAAGTGTTTAAAAACAAATATAAAAATAAAGTTAAATTAAAATTATTAGGAATCATTGCTTCTGAATCAGTTGCATTTTCTTATTAATTGTTGTTAATGTTGTTTTTAATATAAAAATGTAAAGTGGAAATCAACGTGGCTTGTTCATTTGTTAAATTATTCCAATGTCCGGCTAATTTTCAAAAGTTTTAGAGCATTTTTGTAGTTGTACAATAAAAGTAGTGATGCCCAAATCAAGCAGATTTTAGCCAGAAATATTGTTCCTTTGTTAGGAACACTGCATGTCCTAAAGCTCAGTGCATTTGTTGCCATGTATCCCTTTCCTCTTTTCTGTTTTTCTCAACTAATTTGAGAAAAGTTTCATGTTCTATCTTCATCTAATGAGAAAGTTTCTCATAATTATAACGTGGTATCTCATATTTATGACATAAGTAACTTTTAATTATTACGTACTCCCTCATGAGTTAATCTCAAAGTTATAACCAAACATCTCAAATATCGCTACTACTTCAACATCTCAGGAATGTGAGATACTACGTCAACATTATTAGAAGCTGTTTCATTTATAACATACTGTGTTTAACATACTTTATATCCTCGTTTCAGTAATATAATAAAACCTGTATTTCTGTATTGTGGGTCTGAAACAGTGATAAAGACCCAGGCGCATATCCCCTGAAGAAGACCCGCTCATTGTTGCTGTTTGAGTGACCTGGTCGTGAACTGACAGAAGCTAAAAACGGAGACAGAAAGCAGCCAAAACATTTTAAAACCAGCAGCAGGTCTTATATATCCGCCCTCAGAGGGTGTCTGTTCTTCGCTTGGTTTGTTAGCAGTGTTTCTGACTCATAATATATCTCACTTTTCCTTTAAACGCCCCCCAAACGGACAGAATGTAAACAGAGTGGTCTGTTGTGTTTTTGAAGCTGTGTGGATTAACGTTACTCTCGTCGAGGAGCTACAGAGCTAGCGTTTAGCCTGGAGTAACAGTTAACATTAGCCAGCTAGCCGTGTCCCCCTCAGCGTTTTGGTCTCCTTTGAGATAACAAATCCTAGCTTTGCTGATATTTAACAAAACTAACCTCTCTGTATCTACACCTCGGAATACGTGGGTGCATATTGTGTTTTCCTTAAGATGACACACAACACAGGACCAAAACAGCTAGCTAGCCACAACGCTACATTTCAAAGCTCCCCTGCTGGAGAAAAGACCATTAAAGACTTTTAGATTAAAAGCTTGTGTTTTTTGCTCGCTTACTTATGAGAAGTGAATTAATGGTCACTACACTAGACATGTAGTTCACAACAGAACACCTTAAGATAAACAACAGTTTACAGTCAGTTGCAAGTCACCTGTTAAACCTTTAGGTTATTTAACACAGTTTTACTAAATCGGAAAGAAAAAAAAAACAATCTTATGACTTACATTAATGAACCAGCCGACACAAGTAAAGGTTAAAAGTGCTCTGTATTTGCCAAGCTGTCTTGAATCCAACTCACTTCAGTATTTTGCTGACAGCTTTCCAAGTGCCCCATTTAAGTGCCAAATGAAATTTAAATGACTTTAATCAACAAATACAACATGCACACAAACAAACACATTCACAGACGTGGAGAGGTCAAGTCATACCTAAGTAGTTCGTCCTGACAAGGTTGGGGTCATTGTAGCCGATGGAGCGCTTCCTTACATCCCACACCAAGTTACCAGAGTAGGACATTATCTACCGGTCAGCTCTCAGAGCTCTTCTTCTGAGGACAGCAGCATTGAGAGACAGGGATAGACCGATAGAAAAAGAGAGAAGAAGGAAAGGAAGATAGAAACCACTTGAACGCAGGCTGGCACTAGAGTCTAATGTTGATGTCCCGTTAAGACGCCTCTGTGCTCCTCCGGACAAAACCACTACAGAAAAACCATCACAGCCCCACGCCAGCGACCCCCAGACTCCAGGACCACCGCAAGAGCGAAGAAAAGCTAGATATGCTGTCACAGCTATACGGCTGCTGCTGCTGCTGCTGTTGTTGTTGTTGTTGTGACTGCTGTTCTGCTCTTGTCTCCTGCTTGGTGAAACAGGAGCTGTGCTGTGTGATTCTCAGCTGAGAGCTGAAGACCATCAGCAGTGCGCAGAGACACACGCAACTCGCTCCGTGACACTTTTAAAGAGACAGTTACAATGAATAGAGATTCCTCTATGAGCTACTACAAATCCTTATTACATTGCTGCCAGATGTTGGCTTGCTCTACCTGCATTACTGAAATAGCAAGAAATCAGTGACTTTATTGAAATTATATATGCCTACCCAGCAAACACATAAAAGAAATGAAAATGTCAAGAAATTAGACAACGTTGTGACCACATTATATAGATATCAGATATTAAGTTAACTAATATTGCAAATACATTCGAACTACTCAATAGTACCCCCTGTGGAACCTTAAAAAAACACGACTGTGTGTGAGTGAGAGCTGCACTGAGTGAGTTCCAGTAAGAAAAAATAGTTATTAACTTGGCCTTTGGCAAATATTATACTTTTATTAACCACCCACTTTTTTTTTTTTAACCAGACAGATTTTTCAAACTGCTACTGCACAGCTAAATAGGTCATGATAATGAAACATGAAGTAAATTTATTTGTATAAGAATATTACCTTTTAAATACTTGGCGTCAGAGTTGTGTTTAGTTCATTTCACTTCAGAAAACAAAAAAAACATATTTATAACTTACTAAATTAATAAAGATACAAAACTGCAGTAGAAACAATTTGAAACATGAATCAAAATGGCACGTAGATATTTGTGAAACATACTTGCACTTAAACACACTTCAAAGATATCAGTGCACAAATAAGACAGAATTGAACATAGAAAAAAACAACTGCAGTGTGCAGTGAACATGCAAAACATCCAAGTAGTCACAGCTTGGCTTTTATTCAAGAGATCAGGGATTTCAGTCCAGATTATAAACATCTGTCTGCTGCCTAGAGATATTTTTGCTTTGGGGACATTTTTGAGCAAGTGTCTTCAGAAAAGGAAGCTTAGACGAAGCTTTTTATAATGTCACTTGGTGAAATGGAGTAATTTCTAAAAATCTCCAAATGTAACTGGGAAATTGTTAGTGAGATTGAAAACCGCAATATGTGTATGATATAAGTTATATACAAAAACCTAATATTTCTATATTTAATAATAGCTCTTAGAATATGTAAAATATTTATACTTTGGCGACCTCATGTGGTCAATATGAATTACTACAAAATGATTACAAATACTTTACTACTGTTACCATTACATGTGCTGTTCAGCACATACTTTTAAGGTGAAAAGTAAAATATTTGTTTTAATCTACTACTCGCCGTTTTGCATATACAAGTACCATGTTGTCTCACTTTATTAAAACACAGTAATTTCTGGACAAGATAAAAATACTGGGTAGCATTATTATTGTTGTTGTTGTTGTTGTTGTTGTATTCTAATTATCATAATTAACTCCTGCATAACACCGATTCCGCCCTCTTCATTTATTCGAGGAGCTCGTGAGCATGTCCCGCCCACTACAGAACATGGACCAATTACTGACATCGGACAAAACCAATCAAATTCTTCGGAGGGTGGGCTGTGTCGTGACGACAGTAACTTTGTGAGGCTTTCACTAGTGTGGAGAAACTTGATTTTGTTCAATAAACCGACTCTCACAGTGACCAATTGGATTCATGTGATCAAACGACCCACTAAATGATTCACTGATTCACAAGTGTATTGCAATATTGTAATTTCCAAAAAAGATTCAGTGATTGGGGTATAAACGCTACACAAAATAATTGAAAAATACATAATAATCTAACAGTAGTAACTGCAATAGTATTAATATACTACCTTGTATTTCTTTCTAACAACTGCAGGAAAGAAAAACATTTCTAAATTCACTAAAATCAAACATTGAAAAATTGTAGATTAATAAAAAACAATCAGTGTCTGCAGAGATGAAAATATAATGGCCTCCGTCTGAGAAGTAATGAGCAGTGAAACGTGGCTGGGTGGGGAAAGTAATCACTGATCTGCGAATCAGTTCGACAGAATTTTCGACCGGTTTGAGTGAACCGATTCGTTTAGGAATCGAGTGACTCTTCTATGCCCCTATGGTTCCTCCTCCTCTCGGCCTTACCGGCCCACTGACGAGGGCTTTCAACAACACTGCTAGGAAGGTCGAACGTAGGACGGACGGAGGGTGCTCATTTTGGTCATTTTAGGAGAACTTTGTTTTTATAGGCAGGTACACGCCTTGGAGAGTCACCTCAGGGCGGTTTGTCTTTGCTGTGCCGTCCGCTCATTGTGTTCGTCGGTGTTTCTTTAGTGTTACGTTAGCTGTCATGGCTTTAGTGGGACTACGAGCCTCCTATCACCGGGTCCTCGACAGGATCGAGCATCTGCTACCGGCCAAACTCAGACCTATCTACAACCATCCAGCAGGTAATGTACACAGAGTTAAAGCCGTCAGAGAGCGGATCATGTTTAAGAGCTATAGTTGCTACTGTTTTCTGTTCAGTGTTCAGTGTTCACAGTAGGAGGGCAGGGTTTTCTAACTTAATCACGGAAATGGCTTAAATATGTGTAAAGTTCACTTATTTGTGCAAACGCCAAATTAAGTGTAAGTGTCCTGTTATTTTCTGGGATATTTTTTTCACGTAGACTGCAATGTTATTTCCTAAACACAGAATGTCAAGAAACCGGCTCCTTGTTGTAGGTGACATTTCAGGAAGTCTTTCACTGTGTTTTGTTCAGTGCACTTTCCATCAACCATGAGTGTGTACATGGGGACTGTAAACATGCCCAATTTAATCAACAGAAAGAAGGAAAAAATATAGTAGAACTAGCTAGATTAGTATAGTTATGTGTATTCTTAGGTAGCTAAAATTCTTAGATATAAGACTGTCGAAATGCAGACAGAGGCTACTGAGGACAAATTCAAGTCTCAGGTAACTGATTTGCCCATTAATCAATAGACATTATCTTGATTGAATTACACCTCTACTTCTAAGGCACATTATTGTTAGACTTATCAACTCACTTGTAACACACTCACTCATGATTAGCAGGTGCAGTATACTCCACAATTCTCCCTAAGCCCTGATGGTCCTCCTCAAATTCTACACTTTGGTGACGTCATAAACATATAGACCCATAGGGCAATAGATGTCAAGAGTTTTGTAGTTGTGTTTGCAATGAACTGGTTTGGTAATGTACAGTGGCTTATTTCAGATTACAGGTATAATGCATCAGTCTCATTTTACAGTTAACTCAAATTCATATTCACATTGTAATACCAAATCTTGTGGCCATGTGTGTCAGATAGTCGTAAACAATATTGTCCATTCTCGCCAGTGTCTCAAGAAATTTAGTGCAATAGACCTTGCTGAGCCTGAATCCTTGTAGTTCTCATAAAAAGCTACAGTCAGGGGGGACCAAAATGGGGGCTATTTATAGTCTGTACATTTTAAGTCATATTTTAGGGTCAGAACTGAACACTCTTGCACTTATAAAAGCTATTATATTTTTTCAGACGTGTAGGAAGAACTGTTTCAGAGTTGAAAAAGAAGGGATCACTTATGTGAGTGCTATTACTTTAAGTCAAAAGAAACTCAATACCGCGTCCTGGTCCAGTTCATTGTTGTGTAAAAAGAAAAGAGTCTGCCTTGTTTAACTACAGTGTGATGGTCAGTCATTCATTTAAAGTACATTTAATGATTTAGCACTGGTGTCTCTGACTTAGATACAGCCTAAGCTTAGACTACAAAGCACTACAGTTCAGTCAAAGATGGCATTTAATCCATGTCCAGGAAATAGGTCCTTGATTTCCTTTTTGTCTGTAATTTGGGATTATGGCATTTATATGTTATGTTCCACAAGGTTTAGAGATCTTCATTTTTTTTTCTTTCTCTTTAGGTCCTAAGACGGTTTTCTTTTGGGCACCAATGTTCAAATGGGTATGGATTACATTTACATACTTGACTGCATTGTTTATATGTTCATATGCTTTTCCTTGTCACAAAAAGTCTTTATATTGCTCACAAGAAAAAAGAAAAATACTACAAGTAGCTTTTTAAAACAAAAATTACAGCTGTGGAAAGTAGTTAAATAGTGGTACACTTGCTTATTGTTAATATGATTGCTGGGGATGGGGGAGATAAAAATACATCATATATATATTTATTTGAATTCTACTGTTTCCTCTCAGGGTCTTGTGATTGCTGGCTTAGCAGACCTGACTAGACCAGCAGATAAACTAAGCATGTCCCAGTCTGCAGTGTTGACAGCCACAGGTACAGTTTTCATAAAAAGCAAGATGCAGATATTTTGGGATTTATGTTTTTTTGTAATATATATATATATATATATATATATATATATTGCATTTTTCATCAGAATACTGCAAATCAGCTAAGAAATATGAATGATTTACAAACATATTTAAAAAGGCATATAATTTGGGTTTCCTCTGTTTCTAGGTCTTATTTGGTCTAGGTATTCCCTGGTCATCATACCTAAAAACTGGAACCTCTTTGCCGTCAACTTCTTTGTTGGAAGTGCGGGTGGATCTCAGCTCTACCGAATATGGAAGTGAGTTCTCATCATTGGAAAACTACCCCCCCCCCCCCAAGTTAGAATAAGTATGTAATGTAATTGAAGGGCTCATGACAGACCAGCCCTGACCTGCCCTAAATTAATAATACATGGAAAATTTTGAAAGGCTGAGTGAACCAATATAGACCTTGTAATGTTCCACACAAAGATGTTTGCAGGAAGAATTGTGAAAATGAACGGCAAGAGTTCAAATGGGTAAACACATTACTGTTCTTAGGTTTCTTGAAATATGTTTTAAGAAAGGAAAAGGCTTTCATTTTTTGTTGTTAAACAGTAACAGTGCATTATAATGTGCTGTTGTATTTTGTTAATACAGATAATAAATTCTACAGCACAGCTTTCTTTTTTATTTGCATTCTCCATAATATTCAGATTTTTTTCCAAAATTTTCTAATTTTGGATTTGGGGCTGTACAAAATATTTGCCTAGTGTCACTACTGTCAGTGTTACTCCACTTACCTTTAACCCAGAAACCTGTATTTAGCATCTGTTTGTGTTTGTTAGTAAATGTGATCAAGAACATGAAGTGCTAGAGTGGTAAATATTTACTGAAAGCTGCATAAGCAATCAGGCAACATATTATTTCTGTTACATCAGTAGGTTTATTATTGAGCTTTATACATCAGTCTGTAACCATTTATTGGGCAGAGAAGTTGCAAAATAAGGACAATTTAGGCAAGTCGTTCATTAACCATGAAACCCTGATGAAACCTCTTTATCACATGTTTAGCACGTTTACCATTTATCTGCGAGAGCAAAGTTGAAAATAGTACTGCCATTTCACAGGTTTTATCTTAAACAAGCTGTGGGAACAATCTGATGAAATTTAGGATAAGCTTAAGAATCAGAGACAAATTTAATCAACACTGTTTTGAACCATTTCATTCTTAAAGGTCAGGAAGCGAGTATGTTGCTCTGACTCTTTGTGTAGCAGTTAGACACCATCTTTGTTGTTATAAAGGAAGGTGTTGAAGTGCATGTTGATTTTTCAGCACCCTTTTACAAATATATTTAAAAATGATTACAACCAAATTTCTCTATTTATTCCACCAGGCACAAGCAAGAACTGAAATCAAAGGAGAAGGATGTAGAAGCTTGATACCCCTAACACATCACTACCATCCCATGGACCGAAAGGGAGTCCCCAATGGGCCTAATGCCTGGAACAGTACCCACACCAACCCCACCTTTTTTAGTGAACTTCATGTCACTTTTTTAGAATTGATTCCACCCCATTGTTTCATGCCATAATCCTAATCCATTAGCCAATGCTCTCATGAAAACGGCTGTCATTTGCGCACAATATTTTACAAATAAGGTTCATATGATTGTGTTCTTTTCTGTAAAATACCCTGTAAAAATGTTTGTGGGAAAGAGCTGTTTTCCTGGTACTGACTTGCCATCATACTCACTAGTGTCCTCATCTGAAAAATACTGTTCTAGGAAGGTATCCTAATAAATTGTATTTCGTAGGAAGAATTTATTGAGTAGTTGATGTTTATTTTTACATTTTGTTTTTCAGTATGTTTTTACAAATATTTCTCAGTAATATCACTGGGCATCTTTGTGATGCATTCATTTGTTATCATTTGCTAACATCTGTTTTTGACATCCACACTGAATTTAGTTGTCCAATTTCAATCATTTAAATTTGACAATAAAATGACTAACCGAGTAAACGTGGTCAGAAGCGTTTTGCCACTAAACAATAATGAATATTCAGCCATCACGTGAACTTAACAGATTCTAATTTATGATAGCTTTGAATGTGTGTTCCTCTGTGTTATTAGTGGCAGACCCAACATGACTAGACTGTTTTGATCATAAATGGTTCTCAATTAGTTTCAGGTATCAATTGTAATTACATATACAGTATAAAAGCGTGAAAAGTATGAAGATTCACCAAAAAGGGGCGTTTGTAGGAGTGGTACATTTCCATGTAATAATTTGTAACCAACATCTACTTAAGCAAAAGGAGATGAAAGTGGTCAGTCAAATCTTTCTGAAAGGAGTATAGCAGAGTTTGTGAAACCCTGCTCAAACTAACATGATTCCACTCATTAAATAACAATCATGTTAACATACCCAACTGTGTAATGCCAGCTGTCATTTCAAAAGTTAACAATGATAGAAAGTTTTATTTTTAAGAAATATCCAGTGCAGAGTGTTAGCTAGAGATGTGCAGTGTCATCCCTTAGCACTGGATGGTGGGGTAGAGGGACTGTGCTCGCTGCTGTGAAGATAATATCTTTCAGTACCTTTGGGATGAGGTGAAATGGCACTTGTGATCCAGAACAAATCCTGCAAACTGTATCCCTTCTCTTTCATTATGTTATTGCTCTGTATATAGTCAAATAAATGTAGCAGTGTTTCAGCATCGATCATAAAGATTTACCAAAAAAAAAAGTAGAGGCCACAACAGATAAGTGAAGTGTCCATAAACATTTGGACAGATATGGAAAATGAATGTTTGAAATTTAAATGTAAACAAAACATGATTCATTTCATTTTATAACTGATATAATAGCCAAAAATATGAAGAAAATTATTTTATAAAATAGACCTGTGGACAGGGGCTATATTCTGCCTTGCATCCAATGATTGTGGGTAGACTCTTGATCCACTGTGATGTTGTTTAGGAAGATGCAGTTACACAAGATAAATGAGTGTTTAAAAATAGTTATTTTAGCAGTGGAATCAGTATAGGTGCATACTGTGACTGAGAGATCCTATTTGACCAAAGTTCTCTGGGACAGAGATGCTTGGCCAGAGAAGATCACCTTCACTAATGTCCTAGTAAACTGGTCAGGATTCAAGAGGTGATGTCTAGTGGCTAGGAAGTGGAACTGCAATTATGCAGACACCATACACTGGTGAAATTGCCTAGTGCACCTTTAAGGAGCATGGTAGGGTGGGGAGATCATGATGTACAACACCCCCAAAAAATGATTTTATGTTCTTTTCAAATCAATTCAGTTTTTTTAAACACAGTAATAGCAAAATAATGTTAAATAAAAAATTATGACCTACAGAGAAGCTTGAGGAAATCTCCGGAAGCTGAGGTATTTTATGGCGATTATTTAACCTCGTAATGCTTGCATGTATCCCTATGCCAGAAATACAGAAATATATATTTTTAAATATATATAAATTTAACACAAGATTTATTCATTTATTATATATATATATATTCAATTTTCAGGAAATCTTATTTTAATAATTAATAAATTATGTAAATTGTGATTCTAAGTGGATTAGATGGGGGGAGGTATTATTAAAAAAAGGTTTGGTTTGTTTTTGTTCATCTTAAACTGAACATTGAGTGGGAACTGTTGCCAAATGTTTATGGCTTATCCAACATTTTTTCCAAAAGGATTTTCATTCATTTCTATTGGTACAGCTGAAGCTATACGAGCATGGCTGAATATCTGTGTCCACAATGAGAATATCTTAAACTATCTTAAGTCTCTAATTATAAGGTGTGTATTTGCATTCCAAAAGAGAAACCTGGAACTGGCCTCAACAACCCCCTGTCCTCTAGAGGGCGCTCTACTGGTTTTACTAACAACGTTTAAAGACATGGGAACGGAGAATATTCGTTTATTTCAGTATTTTAAAGATAACATTGCCCTGTTTATAAGTCCGTTTACCCCAAGGACCTCAGAGAAATGCGGGCTTGTTTACAGGAACTGGACACTTTCTGAAGGGGGCGGTCAGCGGTTTGTTTACTGAGGTTTTGTAGTCAGTCACTGCAGTTCTTACCGTTACCGTTCACAGCATCAATGCTGGAGAGCCGAGGCTCAGAAATGAGACACAACCCTCACGTCTCCCCTCTGGACATGTCCCCCGAAGGTGAGTGAGGACCCGATTGTTCAATCTATGTGCTTATCTGTGGACACAGCACTGTACGAAACTCGGCAGGAATGATAGAACCGGAAGTCCAAATTCTTTGCTGCGCTGGGATTGTGCTAAGATTTATATTCGTCATTTGTTCCGTTGACCCACACACAGGCTATTTACATAGATATTACGTCCCTGTGGTTATGATTATAAGCTAGAATTCATATCATGTGTGAAATAAGCAGTCAGCACCATGGAGAAACATTTCTGCTTTAAAACTTCAGTGTACCAAAGACAGTCTTTAAAAGGCGGACGCAACCAGTCCTGTAAACTCTTTTGAGCTGCAGATGAATGTTGTTGTTTGGGGATAGAGGAGCCAGTATACAACAAAAGTGAAGGTGTAGTTACTTCAAATCATGATTAAAGCATTAAAGATATATATATATATATATATATATATATATATATATATATATATATATATATATATATATATATTATTATTATTATTTTATATATTATAATGAATAGCAGATGTGAGTTGGTGTAACCTAGTGGTGCTCAAACTTTTTCTGTAGAAGTAATTTCAAAGCTAGACTCAGGTTGTGTTTTGGTGTACATTATTACACCTTAGTCCCATAAATCAAGTCTATACAAAGAACTGTGTTAATAGTACGACAATACGAACAGGGTTCCTACAATAAATTGGGACATATTGCTTAGGCCTTTCATAAGACTACGATTTTGTAAATCTGGCGTACACTTTCCCAGCATTTGTAAAGTAAACTAATTTGTTTGTTTCAAACAATCTTTGAAATTTTTTATGGTGTGGCTTGTTTATGTTCTTTTTGTCAGATGATGAATCTTTGTGTTTTTGCTAATGGCTTGGCATTGAGTGCTGTGACGCTGTGCTGGAGGATGGCACAGAGACCTAGCCATGGAGGGACGCATGCCCAGATTTGCCCCCATCTTCGTTCTGTTGGCATTATCAGGATTTATA
Source organism: Hoplias malabaricus (assembly GCF_029633855.1). Classification (NCBI taxonomy): domain Eukaryota; kingdom Metazoa; phylum Chordata; class Actinopteri; order Characiformes; family Erythrinidae; genus Hoplias; species Hoplias malabaricus. Next base: position 22,348,090 of record NC_089811.1, on the reverse strand, counting down.
CTGCTATTGCGCAACATCACCTCACTGGAAGTAAGTCCACATTACAGGACATCCAGAGCATGGTGTACATTCAGATGTTTTACATGTGTGTTTTACAATGGTCGTGTGATTCCACATGCAAATTAATTCCATAAAAACTCAGAAATTCAGTAGTCCTTTTGTTATGCAATTGATATGAGATGAAAATACGTGCCAACTGATGAAATTGGGTAAAATCTGGTTAATATTTAATCAAATTACAGCTTTAATCAAATAAGCGCTGATTTCTAAAAAAAAATCACATTTGCATTTAAGTCATTTATTCCATTAAACTTTAAATCAATTTTAGATTAAAAAAAATCCCATATATGTTGCATAAACATTTTTCTTAGTTTTGTGTCTGTTTCTTTGATTCAATGAGGAATCTTGTCTTTGCTTACAGAAGTTGAACTGCCAGACAATGTCCACTTTCTACCAAATCCAAAACAGCATCCACTCAGCTTTTAAACTCACAGAGACACTGTTGTCGGTGGTGCCCAACCACACATACTGTGCTCACTTGGGCCAGAAGCCCACTTTGGAGGAGATCAGAGAAGAAAGCTATCTCCTCAATTCTATCTCCTGGCCTGGACCCCTGGTACCAGGCTTACCACTGAGGCTCAGCAGCGACCCTGCACAGAGCTACTTTGTGATCCGGGGCCCAGCGAAGTGGCGGGTAGGTGGTCAGCTGGTGGTAGATGTCCACATCTTGAACTTCATGGGGCAGCCCAAAACACATGGGGGGGACTTTCTGGTGGCCCGTTTGCATTCAGCAGAGCTGGGGGCAGGAGTGGTGGGCCAGGTGCATGATCACCGGGACGGCAACTACACTGTGGTGTTCCCTCTGCTTTGGGCCGGAGTGGTGCAGGTCGAGCTCACCATGGTGCATCCCAGCGAGGCAGTGGTGGTCCTGAAGCGGCTGAGAGAACAGCAGCCAGACAGAGTGTACTTCAAGAGCCTCTTCCGCTCTGGATTCCTTTCTGAGACAACTGTCTGCAACCTGTGTTTGCCCCACAAGGGACAGCCCCTGTGCAACTACACCGACCCACAAACTGGAGAGCCCTGGTACTGCTACAAGCCCAAAATGTTAGGCTGTGACACTCGAATCAGTCATTCAAAGGGGGGCTACAAGAAAAACCTCCTCACAAAATATGAAGCTCAGTTCTTCCAGAGGTGACACTTCTTTGACACGTCTTTGTCTTCAATTTTTTTGTGAATGAATAAGTCCTTTACCAAATTTCTATTGCAAATTCCTTGATAAAATACTGTTCTTTAAAATACTGCTACTACTAAAATACTAGTATATAATACTAATGAGTTATAGAGTTATTTCATTATTTTGAGAGTAGTTTACCCAGCTACAAGCCTTTGACCTGCGAGGATGACATTAACTTTTATTCTATTATTGTTATTTATTTATTTATTTATTTTTTACAGTGGGATAAATATCAAAGTTCCTATTCATTACTCAGGGATGGAGAATGTGACGGTACTGCCTGCAGAAAAAGGTATGTTTAATATTAAAGGAGCATATTGTGACTTAAATCTATGCTGCAATCTTAGGCAACATGGTATGTCTCATTATATGCCCAAAATGTTTTAAACATATGTTCATGTGCAAAACATCATCGTTGTCCAGTGGAAAACATGCATCACCATTTTTGTGGGTTTTTAGTTTGCTACATAATTTGAACACAGCCGCTGTCCTTCACATTGTGTTAAAGTGTCATTATGAATGGACCAATAGAAATGCTCCAAAATAACATGAAAAACAATCTTTTTATATTGACTCCTATTGAAGTTAAGGGTTGTTCCTTCTGTAAATTTGCTATTTTATAGATACATGTTTTTCACTGGAGAGGGACAATATCTTATTAATTGACATTTTGTATGGAGCTTTATGCTCCTGTAGCTGGCATGTCCCAGAATTTCACTAGAATGTTATGAAAACAGGAAAAAATTATAGTTCTACAATTAAAATTTACAACTGTAGTCTATCGGTTGCTCTGCATACTTGTTAGCCCCTTTTCCCCCAGGTATTATTTTATGTGAAGGACAATAATCAGCACTGCATGACAATTGCATGATGTGGGGGTGGTGGTGTTGTTAGTGTGTGTTGTGCTGGTACAAGTAGATCGGACACAGCAGGGCAGCTGGAGATTTAACACGTCGGTGGCACTGCTGGACTGAGAATTGTCCTCCAACAATATCATTACTGGTGATGAGTGTATATATGGCCCAAATTTTAAGAACTTTTTTTTCCCCTTCAAAGGAAAAATTAGAATGAAAAGCAGTAGGTTGAGCCCTGCTGGATATTACTATTATGACACCTGGAGGCCTTTGACTGGGCCAGTCATGCGGCAGTTTAATGACTCTTCAGCCATTACTCAGTGTCTTAAAGGGAAGATTATCTACATGTTTGGAGACTCCACTGTGCGGCAATGGTTTGAGTATCTCAACGCCTTTGTTCCTGGTAAGAGCAGAATATTGAACATCTGTTATTCATTTTCACCTGAACTTCCAGAGTTTAACAGTGTGTCCAGAGTACTGATGTGTTGTCATTCTGTAGCTGTGTATTATGTTTTTAGGGATTCTGGGTCAAATGTTGATTTAAAAATTTTCTGTTTCCTTTATGTCACTGAATCATCTGAATTACAAGGTCATTGACCTTGTGGAAACACAAATTTTGTTTACAGATGGGTTAACCCCTACTGAACATTGGGAATTCACATCATACAAATGGAAATCTCCCCAACAATACTAGCAAGTTTTATTTTGTGTGGTAGATAAGTTGCTCTGGCAATAGTAGACTTAATTTTGTGTAATGATAGTTTCGATTCATAGCAATAGTATTTTTCATATTTTGGCTGCTAAAGGATCTTTTTATTTCAAGGGAAACAAGAAAGGTCAGATTCTTGATAAATGGGAAAACTCTATGGAGGACAAACACAATGGAACCTGTTTTACCATAATTTAATTTCTCATTTTGACAAATCAACCATAGACATGTAATTCATGGGCATGTCACCAACAACAGAATGACACATTGACATATGTCACATTCAGTGCTTTCAGTTTTTTCCCATCCTGACTGACTTGTTGTCCCTTGCAGAACTAAAAGAGTTTAACCTTCATAGTCCGAAGAACGTGGGACCCTACATGTCAGTGGACAGTGAACATGAAATTTTGTTGACATACCGCTGCCATGGGCCACCCATCCGTTTCACCTCTGTGTCCTCCTCGGAGATGCACTATGTAGCTAACGAGCTGGATAGGATCCAGGGAGGCTCAGACACAGTGGTGCTGGTTGGGGTCTGGTCCCATTTCAGCACCTTCCCAGTGGAGGTATACATCCGTCGTCTCCGACACATCCGAAGGGCCGTTATACGGCTCCTGAACCGCGAGCCATCCACTCTGGTGGTCATACGTACTGCCAATCTCCAGAAACTGGACCCAGAGTCCAGCCTGTTTAACAGCGACTGGTTCTCACAGCAGCAGGACCTGGTACTGCACACAATGTTTAGGGGAATCAACGTCCGGATTCTGAACGCCTGGGAGATGACACTCTCCCATCACCTCCCTCACCTACTGCATCCACCCCCTCCGATTGTCAAAAACATGATGGACTTAATCTTGTCCTACATTTGCCCAGTCAGTAAAAAAAGAGAAGGGTCTAACAAAAGGCTGAAAAAAGAACAATGACAAAGGGGCAGCAGTTGTATGCAAAAGTTTGAGTACAGGAAACATTATGCTGTTTTGTTTTTATAGAAGTGAATATATACATGTAAGCACATTAAATACTAATTGTACTTTAAAATGTACTGAAAACAAAATGTGGCTAACAAATTACAGGTGCATCTCAATAAATTAGAATTATCAAAATGAAATCTGCATCTTCATAAAGCTTTTACAAATGATGTTCTCCATGGTCCAGGTAAGACGCTTCTGCTGTTGTCTCTGGGTCAGGAGTAGCTTGACACAAAGAATGCAACAGTTCTGTCCTGGATACGTCTGTGTGTGGTGGAACTTGAAGCACTGGCTCCAGCAGCAGTTCACTCCTTGTAAATCTCCCCCAAATTTTTGAATGGCCATGTCTTGACAATCCTCTCAAGGCTGTGGTTATCCCTGTTGTTTGTGCATCTTTTTCTACCAGACCGTTTTCCTTCCACTCAAGTTTCCAATAATATACTTGGATACAGCAGGAGGGTCTCAATGACTGCCTTCTGGACATTTGTCAAGTCAGCAGTCTTCACCATGATTGTGTAGCCTACTGAACCAGACTAAGGGACCATCTTGAAAGACTTTAGAAAACCTTTGCAGGTGTTTTGTGTTGATTATTCTCATTTTCTGAGATATTGGCTTTTGGGTTTTCAATGGGTGAAACATAAACATCAACATTAAAAGAAATAAATGTTTGTAATGCATCTATATAATGAGTTTTAGTATTTGAATTGAATTACTGAAAAAAATGTTAACTTTTTGGTGATATTCCAATTTATTGAGATGCACCTGTGTGTAATCAAAATTGCTGAAGTTGCCATAACACTTACGTTCAAACTCTTGCTTGCGACTGTTTGTGAGGTTTGAAGTGGAAAGACTAGGTCCCTGAAAAAATGTGTACCACTGTGTTTCGTGTTAACAAAACATTCATTTTGACAACCATTACAACATAATTCAGAATGTACCTTTAAAACAGAACAGAGAAATTAAATCAACAAGTTTTCATCAAATGTTAATTGCCAGTGAAGACATATTCAGTGACGGCCATTCATTAGGGACATTTCATAGCAAAGTGCTCATATTGCACATTATTTATTCATTTGAATATTCAATAATATATTTATATTTGGTATTATGGTCGCATACTTGTGATGCAAGATAAGTCTGTTGCAACATACATTCCAAACCTGAGCTGGAAGGGTGTAATACATACTTGTGATATTCATGTCATTCACGAGAGAGAGAGAGAGAGAGAGAGAGAGAGAACCAACAAAAATTATTGAATGAATCCCAGCTCCAGCAAGGTTTTTTTGACTGAATATGGAATTTGCTAACAAGTCATAACTTGTTAGAAATTGAAAGAAAGAAAAAGACGCTGCATTTATTTGCAATTGATTTTATGCAATTTATGAAGTTAAGTGGCAAATTTATGAAGGTAAGTGGCACTTGGGCTTCAACTTTGTCCAGTCCACATTAACCACATTAACATGTATTGTGTGTACATCCTCTTTATCAATATAAATGTTACACATTTTGGCAACGCTCATGATCTGTTTGCCGAACAAGACTCATCAGTGTCCATGACAACTACGGTACACATAAATAAATACACACACACACTTCTCAGAGAATCAGTATTTAAACCAAAACAGTAATTAATATTATTCTGTCCTTTTAGTGGGATGAGGATTATAACATTTGAAGGAATGGAGTATTTTTATAGGGTTGGCTGACTACAAGATTCAGACCTAAAAAATAAACTGACTCAAAGTATTGTGTACTAACAGTGTTAACTTACCAAATGTTTTGTAAGATCCTAGGGAAGTGGTGTGGAATGCTACATGTATTTTACTGTGCTCCACTAAATTACCTCTCATTTAAAGCTACTACTGTAAATGCTCTTTTTTCCCCATACCAGTAATAAACATGCTTTACACTCATTTACCAAAGCTGTTGTTTATAAATGGTTTTGTGTGTCATGTGTGAATGCCCTGATGTGATGCAATGGTTACATAAATGATCAAGAATTATTCTTAATGTAATTAATTGCTGGTGGTGTAATAAAAATATTTTGGGAGTAAAATTAAAGTAAAAAGATGTAATTGCATTGAAAACTATCGTTAGGACAGGACGGAATTCGCCAACATTTACACGTGAGTGTGTGTCTTTGTGGTGGGGAGACATTTTGTTGCATTAGTGTGTTAATAAAATTCCATATAGCTGTGCACAGCCACATTAAACTTCATGTGTTTTACTCCAACCAGATACATTGAATAAATAAGTAATTGTAATTCTTAATTTCAACAAAATGCTCTTGGTCGCCTTTGTTCTTTGGTGGTAGACAATCTAGTATATATTTAATAAAAAAAAAAAAAAGAAAAACACTGATTACAAAACTCTGTACTCCTTTTTTCATTTTTGTATTTATTAGGCCTGCCTTCCATATTTTCTGTACAACACAGTCCCATAATAAAAACCACATGTAAACAAAGCTATTGATATGAAGCACCAAAGCTTCTCCAGACCTTCCAATGACAAGGGAATGAATTTTGGGCTTTCCTGTTTTTGAAATGCAGAAACACCTCTGCGACGATGGCTATACAGCTCATGTAAAATGCAGCAAGATCATTTGTAAATCACGTTTACATATTTGCATGCTGGGCCGTCACACCTGGAGGAACCGGGAGGTTGTGGGTTTGAGGCCCACTCCGAGTGACTGTCTGTGAGGAGTCTGGGTAGTGATTCTGGGTAGGCTCTGGACCCACCAAGACCCTGAGCTTGATAAGCGATTACAGATAATGAATGAATCAATTTTCATGCTTCATATCCATCAAACTTTTTCTAATTTGGGGTTGTGTTTATGCAATTGATTTTGCATGAAAAATAACAACAGAAAGAAAAAAACTACAGAAAGTGTTACAGAAAAAAAGATGAAATTAAACTGAAATGAAAATTGTCTAAATTAAAGTTATCCTTTGTCTTTCAAAAACACATCTCTTCCCATCTGTTTATGTATGTTTATGTGGCTATTTTAAGAGCCTGTAGTAAGTTTTTTTGTTTTACCAAACTTGTCTCTGTCACCTAATAAAAGTCAGTATTGTATATAAAACGGTCTCTCCTTAAAAGACTTTCATCTTTTGCTATGACTCATTCGTTCATTCATTATCTGTAACCGCTTATCCAGTTCAGGGTCACGGTGGGTCCAGATCCTACCTGGAATCATTGGGTGCAAGGTGAGAATACACCCTGGAGGGGGCTGCTATGACTCCATTCCTGTAAAACTTTTTCCACATCATTGCAGTGCAAGTGCCACAGTGAGTTGCAAAATTTTTCAGTGAAGAACAGGTTGATTTTGGCTCAATATAATGGTAAAGTGGTGGTGCAACTGAATAAAAGTCAGGCACAGGACAGGCTCAGACTCACCATGCCAACCAGAAGATGAAAGTCACGCAGATCATGAAATCTTCAGAACGTAATCAAGAAGCAAGCAGGTGCAACAGGGCACAGAAATTGTGTGAATATATTCTTGATTCCTGACCATATCATTAAAATGAAAATTGAATCCCATTACCACAAAAAGAGAAGGCACTGTGCAAAATGTAATTAAAAACATAATCCAATGATGTGCCAACACTTAAATCCAAAATGTAATTGAAATCGTCATATTCTGAAACAAGGATATTTTATAATTTTGGAAAATATTAGCTTGTTTCAAATTTGATGGCGCAATGGAAGAAACCAGTGAGAAAAAGATGTTCAGATCTTTTGGAAAACTTTTGAAATTTAAACTTGCTAAATTGCCTTATAATAAATTGATGCCAAATTGATGCACAAAAGGCTGTGCATTTGTTCATTCTGTGACCGTTTATCCAGTTCAGGGTCGTGGTGGGTCTAGACGTTACTTAACCAATTTAGACGTGCCATCCATTGAAAAGGACTATATTTCACCATTTTAAATGTTGGCTCTGTTACTTCAATTGAATATAAGGTGTAAGGTGTAAATGCTTTGCATGTTGTTTTTATTTACATTTTTTCTTTGTTTGTTTAATATAAGAAATTACAGCTTGGACCCAAATGTGACTGGCTTACTTCGCTGCAATCAACAGTATTAATATCCTAAAAAATGTTCCAAACCAGTGTGTCTTCGTAGAGATAGGTTGACCATTTTAGCATATGAACAGGCAAAGCAGGAAGACCCACAACAGCTCTCACTGTGGGACCAGAAGACCTAATCAATATCAAAGAGTTTATTGCTGAGTGATCAACAACCATCACAGACCAAGGGAGCTAGTCTGACCATGTAGGTGACAGAACTCAATTTCCACTGAGTTAGAGCTTGAGTGGTATTTGCCCATGGACTGTATTCAGACACAACTGACATCACATCCTTCATGAGGAGCTTAGGGGAAGGTGGTATTTTCAATCTATATTTGCTGTGTTTTCCTACTACTCAATGTTCAGTCCAGCGCCTCTGAATCCACAGTACATCCTTGTATCTTGCTACTGTTTGCTCTAATAAAGATTTTCCATTTTTCATCAATTATAGAGAGACGTTTCCTACAATAAATATACCTAATTAGCAACATTTCCTCATTGCTGTAGGGGACAGAAATTGTCTACTGGCTTTATAGGAGACTAACCAGCAAACAAGGTATGCACCAAACATATAATCAAACTGAAAAACCCAATTCTTTCCATATCAAAGCATATGTGATACTGTATTAGTCTATAAGTCTAAAGTATATTTTTACTAATAATGTTACAAATAGACAGTAGTGCAGCTATTTCAGTGACAACACCAAGGAAGCAGCAGGTACAGGTGACTAGTTGTGGTGCACATCACTGGAGATGAAAGCACAGATATTAGAAGACATTAATGGAGCTAAAACTGAGAATATTAATCTTCCCAGTCAAGGAAAGGTTTAGGTCTAACCCTTTGTCCTAAAAAAAAAAACCCTTCTATGAAAATGCAGTAACTGGGTCACAAAGAATCATGAACTGTACGATTAAATCAATGAGTCAAATATTAAAAACCCAGGTGATGCTGGAGAACAGCTGTTCTAAATCTACTTTCTCCAATATTACCACATTTCAGTTCCATTTTTTACGGGTATACACACAGACTGAGATAGATAAAGGAATGATTAAGTGTATGTGTTTGGGGGGGGGCAGATGCCTAAAGCGAATGCTTTAAACACAATCATACATTTATGAGAACATATACAATGTTTTGGAATAAACAGCGCTTGGAGCAGGTTTTCACAGTGGCTCCCTGCACTTGTATCAGTAGGTGAAGGAGACAGCATTGACTCTAATGATGCAAAGATCGGCGTTGTTTTCCTTCATTTAAATATTCTCTCTATTTTTGCCTCTACATTTAGGAATATTTTGTGGGGTAGGTCTTGTTTTTTTTTCTCTCGTTTCCACTTTGCCCTTTTTGAAGTGAAGTCCTAATCACTCACGTCTGTCTCTAGCCTTTGCATACTTTCAGTAAAAAGCTGAAGCTGGACTTATTTTACATGGATTTCGCAAAACACAGAATCACATTCCCTCCATGGAAATGAGAAGCGGGGAATCGCTGCCGCAGCCTTTCCTTTACAGACATACTGAACTACAGTTTATTAGTAGCCCATGCTGTTTTTTTTCTTAACACAAGCAGATTTTATTAAATATTGCTTATAAAAATATATGAAATATTTTGTAGTTTGCACATGAACATTTTTCAGTTTCAGATTTTCAGTTATTAATTCTTTAAATAAGTAGTAATTTTTTCGAGGTCATTTGGCGTACCACCACATATTTCACTATATTGTAAGCAATGTAGGGAAAAAAGTAGGGGGCCATTTTGAACACGGCTCACCTTATATGATGAAAGTACATTGAGGAGAGCCCTCCTGGAACCCACTGAGAATGTACTGAAGGCACAGCTCGAAAAAAAGAACCTTAAGCTCTAAGTTTATGAGAGGAGTCTGAGGCAATTTTCCACCATTTTGAAATTGCCCAAAAAGGAGGCGGACTGTTTTGAACATAACGTAAAGTTGACTGGCCTGTGATATTAGAGGTGGGAAAAACCGTCTGGCAGAGCTTGGTTAATAGAGAGCCATGAGGTTTTACTGTTTACCTTTTGGTGGTGGGACCTTTTGGTAGGACCATCGTCCTAAGGAACAAACTACCCCTGCATTTTACTACAAGAATACGCAGAGGGGTCCTGAAGACAATCATCTGCATTAGAAGTTTATTCTGATTGAATTGTACTCAACTGTTGGGACGGAGGCCAGCAGTTAAATGTAAAAATACTCTTTGATGGGGTCAGACTTAACTCTGGAGACCGACCACCATGCTCTATAGATGCAGAGAATGAATGACAGTAATGCCCGTATCACCAGGTGGTGTTTATCGTTACAGCCTTTAAGTTTACGGTACGTTACAGGAGCTTTCAGAATGTCACAGCAGACTCTCTCTCATCACTGAGTGAAGAATAGAAAAAGGGGTTTGTGTGATAAGGCCAGTGAGTTTGCCCTTCACTGAGACTGTAAAATGCAGGGACAATAAAAGACTAATGTTTACAGGTTCAAAACCTAGGAGAACTGCTAGAATGTGCATGTAGAGGGTCAAGTAATAGGAACTTAAAATTGGAAATTGCTTAAGAGTTAGAATAAAAACAGACAACCACCAGAACAACAGGAACTGTGAAATTGCAGAACAGTGCACATTGTACAGAGTTGTAGCACCAGACATTCAACCCATGAACCATGTAATAGAAAAATAAAGAACACAACCAAAATCAATGTTACAAGTTAAGACTAGACAAGCCCTGAGACAGTTAAGTTCCCCATTCAGCCAGAGGAGGGCACTACTGCGTCAACGTGGATCTGCTGGAGAAACAATAGCTTTCGGCTCTGAGCATGCGCATACCGAAATAAATTGGAGCTGGTTTGATTGAGATACTAAATTTGGTCTCGTTTCTTCACTGATCCACAGGTACTTAAAAACGGTTTCTGAGATTACTTTGTGTTTACATGGACATTAGTTGTTAAGCAAGTGTTGAATTAGGCATTCTTATTGTTTTGTGTGTGTGTCTAGAGAAGTATGAAATACTTTGCAAGAGATAGAGGTGTTGCTGCCATGACTGTATTATTCTAAATTAGTTAAGTGAATTATTTAAAGAAACTGTTTCCAGAACATTAATCCAAGTGAATGAGCAGGTCTATCACTGTTGGGACTGCATGGTGATGTCTGCAACAAAGTTGTGAGAGTGTTTGTGGAGATGCTTTGGTAGTGTGGGATGGCCACCATATTGGCTCCATTGCTCTCTGACTCAAGTATGTCAGCCATTTTGTATATTTTACTGAATCTGTATAAACATTTTGGGAAGGATGCAGGATGGGTCCACACCAGTGGCGGATGCTGGTCTTTCAAGGGGGGGCTCAATTTCAACCTACATCATAAAATGTGTCGGTTTATTTATACGTAAATTCTACCCTCCGTTCCTTTTCAAGAAAATGATCTGTGACCCTGTCGTACCAACAAGGCGTCTTTTCCAGGGACTTGACTAGTGTCCTCTCAATGGCCAGCAGAGCCAGGCTGCTTAAACGGCCTTGGCCCATGTGAAGTGTGTCCACCTGTGAGAGAGAAAATGCTGCTAAGAGGTTTAAGACAGTCTCCGGTTCAACTCAGAACAGAATGAAAATGTAATGCTCCCACGGAGCTTTACACCAAAAGATCGCTGATTCGCTCATTTCACTGTCAATCAAAAAGGGATTCAGCCTCAGACAGATCATCCAATCATCATGCAGAAGCTGAGTGTCCGGGCCAGCCGAGGCCAGCCCACTGCCCCATAGACCCCCAGAGACGCTGAACGTTCGATGGGCGGGACAAAGCCCAGCATTTATCCAATGACTTGTCTCGTTTCGCTGCACTTCGCTGCTTCACTATTGAACTCTGTGGACGCTCAGCGTCCTCACTGTTTATAGCACTCTGAAGCTGATTGAGAGCAAAGCTGTGTCTTTACCAGTGATAAGAAGCTCATTCTGAACAAAAGTTGAGCGCGTTGTAGTGCATATTTATTCAATGACATGTACACACAACAGTATATATTTGATCACTTATTTTTTGGCATTTTAGGGGAAGCTGAGCTTCCCTTGCAGTCTTAGAGCAATCTGCCTCTGGTCCACACGGTCTTGGAGCTCAGGGCAAAGAGCTGACTTGCTTAGGCTAAATATAGTCTATGATGTCCTCAGTCATTTCACTTGCTGATTTAACTCTTTGTTTTTCCCTTTTGAAAAGAGTTTTTTTTAATCTCTTCCTTTTTTAAACCCATGCTACATGATTATTAAACCAAGCAAACAAGTGGATGGAGTGATATAGCCTGAAACCCCAATGTTCCCAAATCAACCCCTTCAAAAATGCTGTAAAATAGAGGGGTAGAGGATCCAATGATGGGGAGAGGAAGGGGGTTCCTTTGCTTTTACTGGTTACCAAAAAGAGATGAGAATATGTTGTTATAAATTCATGGCCATAATGAAAATGAGATAGGCACCTGTAAACAATTGATTGTCCTAGGCTGACTGTTGTGTATATTGTAATGAAGTTGTTTATATTTAGACTTTTTTGTCCCAACCTCAAGGAGGAGATGAAGATTTCTGGGGTGGGCTTTAGATTTAAATGCTCCAGTGTTTCCTGGGGATTATAAAGTGGTGTCCAAGTCTGTTGCTTAGGTTTTTAAATAATAAAAAATCCACCGGTTGAGCATCCATACCAAAAATTAAAAAAAAAGTGCTAAGTGTTTAGACAAAATGTGTATCCTAGCTAGTACAAATACGCTAGGGTCCAAATTCCCTCTGAGCTCAGACACTTGTCAAAACAAGGGCCAGTGCTGATACAGAGAAAGAACAAAACTTAGTAATACAATGCAGTCTAATCAATGCTCAAACCTAGACGGAAAAACTAGTCAGTGCTCACCTAAGTGGGTCTTCAGTCTGCATTTGAAGACTGCAAGAGAGTCCACTGTTCAGACAGCCAGTGGAAGTTCATTCCACCATCTGGGCGCCAGGACTGAGAAGAGTCTTGACACTAGTCCTCCATATGACTTTGTATATGGTATTCCCACCCTCACACACACCCAGCCAGAACCCACAGCTGCAGAGGAGGAAAACCCACCACACTCACAAATACAATACATAAAAAAAGATACACACAATCCAAACAAAATGACTGAACAAAAATAAAACACAAACTAGACACAGGGAGATGTAGAAGTCAAACAGAGGGACACCAGCATGCTCTCTCCTGCAACTGACGTCAGACAGACAATTAGGGCTTGTCACCATCAGTGGTGGTTTCATTGTCCACATTCTATGGACAAAAGGACGTTTCGTTTTAACAGCTCACTTGGGTTCTTAGTAAAGGCAATGCCCTACACAGAACCAGGAACACTCAAAGTACCATCTGTATACATAAGGGGTTATTTGCATTGTGAAAAAATATAAAAAAAACACTGAATCTGACTTTTTATCTGCATTTTGCTAATACAGACCATACCCGTAAAGTCTGAAATGGGGAGATGAACTCAGAAGTTTTCTGAGGAGTTCAGGGTGGCCTATGAAGCCGTACCTCAAAAATGTAAGGAATGCTAGTCATTCAGTGCTACAGAGTGGTCATGTTGAGATTTAGTTTGGTTTAGGATTTGTTTGGTGTCCTGGATCATGAGGAGGTGGGTGAAAAGAGGTTAGTAAGTCCACAAATTAACTGTCTTTAATAAATTGTACATGACTGAGTGCCATGTGAGACGATAGAGGAATAGCATTAGGCTGAGTGAATTGAATGAGGAAGTGAGAAATTGAAGGGTGATCTAGAGGGATGACAGGTGAGGCAAAAGAAGAAGCCCCAAATAGGGGGACTGGTGGTCAGCACAGCAGGAACAACGAGATAGAAATAAAGGCAGCACATCATATGGGAGTGGCCCCTGAAAAAGACAGAATCCGAATGGTGCTGAGGAGTTAACATGTGGTGGGAGGATAAAATGTTGACTCAAAGATGGTGAAAAGCAGATGCCAGATGAAAGGCAACATGTTTGTTAGACTCGGAAATGATGTGCGTTCACAGCATATATATATATGCTACGTACCGAGCTACCGTTAAAATTACTCCTTAATCAGCCTGGATATGACTACGTTTATTAGACGACCACTACTGTAGTTTAACTTTCTGGGCTCAGACACCTGAAGTAATGTAGAACATGTTTGAATTTCCTGGTCATGGTGTTGTTAAATTCTTCATTTATGTGGACACCAGTTAGTTGCTTAAACTGGGTCTTCAATCCAACGGTATCAAACATGTAGGGCTACACTTCTTTAATGACTTGTGTGTTTTTTCATCAAGTACATCCCTCCTTTGGGAAGCAAATGTGTATATCATCAACATCTCAATTGTATTCTTGTCCTTGTCATTCTTCTCAAAAATCCTCTGTTCCTCCTTTTTCTTTTGTTGCACTTCAAGGTTTACAAAGAGTGAAATAGGGCTGACACATCTATATGCAGCCTTTCATTGTCTGCTTTTCTTAGCGGTGCTCGTTTGAGTAGTCATTCGTCTGAGGTTGTCCACTCTGCGCTGCGTGTGTTTTTTCAAGGGAATAATAGCTGCTCAATACTAGCTGACCCTCAGTTACGTTTTTAAATGATTTAGGATAGGCAGACACTATTCTGTGGGCAATTTCACACAAATGTTTCTTCTTTGGACTTTTAGACACTGCCAGGGTTTCTGCGGCTCCCAGCCTGATAACCTCTCTTTTATCCCAAGCAGATGGACGTTCTTGCTTTGTGAGAGTGTCTTTTATGTGTGATGGTATGACGTTCCAATATATGCTTAAGTTCAAGTGCCAGTCATTGTCCAGTACTGAAGCTATCAAATCACCATTATTATTAAATGGCATCAAGCTTTCAGCAGACAGATCTGTAATAGACAATGTTGTAATCATATAGTTGCCTTTTAATTCTTGGACAGTTGTCATGGTTGAAGGAGCAATAAGGAACATGCAATGACAAGACCAGACAAAGGAGTACTGAGAACAAGGGGGTATACACATGGGAACACCTGGAAGAGATAATGAGGGGGCAGGATAATAAAGGAGGCACAGGGAACACTAATGATAAGGCAGGAAAGCACAAGAGAGGGCAAGAGCATGACAAGGTCTCTGGAGCTGTGTGACACCTCCTGCACAACCATGCCACCTGCTCTTGATCAGAAATCAGCTAAATAATTAAATGTCAATCATTTTGCAGATCTGCTAAATACATAGTAAACCATTTTTAAATGAAGTCATAAAACAAATATACTTTTAATTTTCTTATTCATTTGTTAGAATAATGAACTAAAATATTTTTCCAGCATTTATACCAATCACTCCAGTGTAGATCCTGTGGTAAGGAACAGTTCAGCTGTGTACCTTGAGACCTGTTAAATGTTTCCCCAGGATGCTGATAGGGACCTAATGAAATGTAATAGTAAATCAAAATTTAGAAATAGCAAGACTTCAAATATCATGGATCATAACAGCATTACAATTTTACAGTCAGTTGTAAGTAAAAATAATTCCCTTTATGCAAGTAAAAGGATTCACGTGACATCAAACACTAAATCCAGGTGCTGAAGCTGTTTATCATTACTGTTTGATGGCCTAATGGGCACACAAAAGAAACAGTTACTTGGCATGGTTTACAAGTGTACGTGTTAAACATACTAAAGATAATAATCCAGATTAACTCTAATAAACATGCTATTTGATATTAACAGTGCATTATCACTAAGAGTGACTGAGTGAAGGATACTTTCATATGTAATTGTTTTCTATCATGTCATGCCTATATGATGTGTTCTTGAGATTTTATCTGACTGCCTTCACTTAGAAACAATTGTCCATGCAACATAGACTTGCATGTATGTTTTTTGATGCAAATATGCATTGCATATAACTGCAAGATAGCAAACAAATTTGTAAACTATTTTAAAAATAATGCAACATATGCCTAATATACTTTATCTTCACTGAACAAAATTTTGGCTTTAAAACCTAAATTTCAAAGATGTTGCAGGATGTTTCCAAAGAAACATGACTTGATTTCCATTCATCCGAATGGAGGGCAGTCACATCCTGGCCCTTTTTTGTTTGTTTTCCCCCGCCATGTGGCTCTGTCTGTCTGTTATTGTCCATGTCTCTGCCTTTGTCCCGCCTTTGTTTCCGCCTCCTTGTCATTTTCCCTCGTTATCTGTGTCAGGTGTCTCTTGTTTGTTCATGTATTTAAGTTCCGTTGTTATCACGTCCTGTCATCAGTCATTTGTTGTTTGTTTCGTTTGTTGTTTGTCGTTCTCTTACACGTTTCATGCCCCAGTCCTGTAGCGTTGTTTCGTGCTCTTTTCCTATGTTCTAACTCGTGTTATTTCGTGTTTCTCCTCAAGTCCGTTTGTTTTGTTATTTCTATAATAAATTATCTGTGTTGTAGCGAGTGTGTCTGCCTCCGTTAGTCCACCCTTTACGTCCCCGTGACATAATGACCGATCCACAAAAGGACGCAGCCAACACAGCTTTAGCTCTGGATAAAACTCTGAAGACCGCGGAGGATTTACTAGCCTTAAGGACTGATGATCAGCCAACCGTTTTGCAATCTGTCATGGGAGTACCCAGCGAATTTGAAAATGGACTCAACTGCAAGGGATTTTTATTACAGTGCCGACTGTATTTTCAATTCTTAACCTGTCCTGCTCCACCTGACATTGTCCAGGTAATATTTATTAAATCTCTTCTCAGAGGAGAGGTGTTGCAGTGGGCAGAACCATTAATCAAAGAAAAGGCCCTTGAACTCACTGTTGAGACATTTTTAAAACTCCTAGACAAGAGATACTCACACCCTGCTCCCGAGGACATCTCTGCAGGAACCCCTGCTCCCGAGAACGACTCTGCAGGAACCCCTGCTCCCGAGGACGTCTCTGCAGGAACCCCTGCTCCCGAGGACGTCTCTGCAGGAACCCCTGCTCCCGAGGACGTCTCTGCAGGAACCCCTGCTCCCGAGGACGTCTCTGCAGGAACCCCTGCTCCCGAGGACGTCTCTGCAGGAACCCCTGCTCACGAGGACGTGTCTGCAGGAACCCCTGCTCACGAGGATTACCCCCTCAGGTCCGGGGAGATTTTTTTTTGGGAGGAGGGGGGGGGGGGGTTAAGGGTAGGGGCTGTTAGCCTCAAATCACTGGACATGGGAGGTGAGGCTAACAGGGGCGCATCTCCGGGGGAGCTACGGTCAAAGAAGTCCCTCAAGAGTGTGCCCATCAATGCCCCTAAACCCGCTAAATCTACAGCTTGTGCTAAGCGAGCAGCACGAGCCCCTGCCTCGGTGTATGTCTCCGCTCCTGACTCCGTGAACGCGGCGCCCGGTGCTCCTGACTCCGTGAACGCGGCGCCCGACGCTCCTGACTCCGTGAACGCGGCGCCCGACGCTCCTGTCTCCGTGAACGCGGCGCCCGGCGCTCCTGTCTCCGTGAACGCGGCGCCCGCCGCTCCTGTCCTCGTGAAAGCGGCGCCTCCAGCCGCTTCTGTTCCCGTGAAAGCGGCGCCTCCAGCCTCTTCTGTTCCCGTGAAAGCAGCACCTCCGGCCGCTTCTGTTCCCGTGAAAACGGTGCCTCCGGCCGCTTCTGAATCCGTGACTGTGGCTCCGGCTGCTTCTGAATCCGTGACTGTGGCTCCGGCCGCTTCTGAACCCGTGACTGTGGCTCCGGCCCCAAGGACTTCGGGGCCGATCCCCAGAACTGTGCCAGGCTGGCACCTTGGACAGTCCCACAGACTTTTGCCAGTCCTGGGCACCCTTCAGTTGTATTAATTCCCATGTCTGTCCCTGTCATTGTTCCTGTCTCTGTTATTGTCCCTGTACCTGTGTCTGCTTTTGTTTCGGTTCCTATCCCTGTTACGGTGTTCGTGTCTGTCCCGGTAAACGTCATGGTCCCTGTTCCCCTGCCAAGCCCAGTCCAGTCCCCTGTTAGTCCTCTCCAGTCACCATTTAAACCCTCTGTCCAATCTCAAGTCCACTCCCAGTATCGACCCTCAGCATCAGCACCTGTCCAGTCTATTTTTCAGTCCCCTGTCTCTGCTCCCGTCTTGTCCCAAGTCCAGTCTCATGTCTCTGCTCCTGTTCTGTCACAGTCCCCGTTCAGTGTTCAGTCTAAGCTCCAGCACCGTCTTGTCACGAGTCCTGTCTCCTGTTTCTAATTTTGTCCAGTATCCGTTACGTTCTAGTCCCTTGTTCCCAGCTCCATTTCCTGTACTGTCCTGAGTATTGTGGTTTCCTTTTTGTTTTGTTTCTCTTGACCCTTCCTACGCCAGCTCCTGGGGAGTCTAGTTTTTCGCGCTCCAGGAGTTGCGCGTCTTGGAGGGGGCGTCTGTCACATCCTGGCCCTTTCTTGTTTGTTTTCCCCCACCATGTGGCTCTGTCTGTCTGTTATTGTCCATGTCTCCGCCTTTGTTCCACCTCCTTGTCATTTTCCCTCATTATCTGTGTCAGGTGTCTCTTGTTTGTTCATGTATTTAAGCTCCGTTGTTGTCACTTCCTGTCATCAGTCATTTGTTTGTTTCGTTTGTTGTTTGTCGTTCTCTTACACGTTTCATGCCCCAGTCCTGTAGTGTTGTTTCGTGCTCTTTTCCTATGTTCTAACTCGTGTTATTTCATGTTTCTCCTCAAGTCCGTTTGTTTTGTTATTTCGATAATAAATTATCTATGTTGTAGCGAGTGTGTCCGCCTCTGTTAGTCCACCCTTTACGTCCCCGTGACAAGGGCTTGGGAAATTGTCTTTGGGTAGATACAGATCATTACACATACAAAAAATATTTTTACTGTGTGATTTTTTTTTCCAGGTATACAATATTGAATAACCTAGACTTGCCTTTATTTCACCATTTTCCATTCCTGTCAGGATCATGAGGTGAACTGACAGAGGCGGACGCACTCACTATAACACAGTGACTTTTTATTTACACCAAGAGATACAAAACAAAGACAGAATACTTAGACAAAGAAAGACCAAGACAGAGACTTGGACAGAGGGGCTTAGACAGAAAGAGGGAAATGGACTGAAACCTAGACAGATAGAGCTAAACAGAGAGAGCATAAACAGACTAAACCTACACAGAGGGAACTAAACAGACAAAGACCTAAACAGAGAAAGCTAAACAGACTGAAGCTAGACAGAGAACCAAACAGAGTACTAAACATGGAAGAGCTAAAGCAGACTAAACTTGCACACAGAAATAAACAGAGTAAACACAGACAAGAGACAAAAGAGATACAAAGAAGGCGGTGGGCAAGAAGATGGAGGGCATGAGAAAGAGACAAGACAGACCAGAGAGCAAAAAACAAAGGTGAAATGTTCAACCAACAGGAAGTGACACAAAGGAACTTAAATACACAACACAGACAAGGGACACCTGGAACAGACAAAAAGGAGGCAGGATTACAAATGAGACAACGAGGAGGAGAAACAAAGGCGGGACTAGGGCGGAGACATGAACAACAACAAACAGAGCCATGTGCTAAGTGAGCACATGGTGGGGAAAACAGACAAGACAGGACAAGGGCGTGACAATTCCAGCTTGACATAGTTAACAAGTTGTCCATTGTATAAACAATAGAGTTCAAAATGTAGGTTGCAACCGCGGGCGTTCATTTTCTCCCGAGGCTTTCAGACGCAGCCGTCAGAGCTGGTGGTGTTCTGAAGGTCTCTGTGGGGATTCTTCGTCATCGCTGATCTGCTGCCTTGTGAGAGAGAGACACATCCATGCAGGTCTCTCCCGGGCAGGTTTCCGCATCTCAGAAGATTATTCTGAGGGTGCGTGCAGCAGTCCTCTTCATGGCGTTGTTGTCGTTTGGAGGGTCAGAGGTCTAAGGTTTCCTTCATGCTCTGGATGTGGCGTTGAAATTTTGCGAGGGTTAAACTATAGCTTTTCTTAATCTGTAGTTTCTATCTGGACCACGCTGTAAAGGTCCAAGACTGTTTAAGAAAGTCTGATGCCTGCAGAGTCATTTCCAAAACTCTTGAAAAAGCTAAAAGAGACATCGCCTCAAGTGTCTGGAGCCTTGAAGTGAAGAGTCGAACATCGGAGAAAAAGGGGCAGAAGCCCAAACAGCTTAAAAGCTCAAAAACTTGAAAAAGCTCAAAAGCTGGAAAAAGCTTGTGTCATTTGGCGCCACAGGTTTTTAACCAGTTTAGAAAACCCACCCCAAATACCTGATTCGTCCTCAATGAGGGAGAATTGGAGCCTTTCTTGCTCCTGATTGGCTGTTTCCTGTACCTTGGGAGTGGCATCACATAGAATTTATGACACTTGACAAGACAAAGACTTGACCATCTCTGAGTGAATATTTTGCAATATAAAAGATTATGTGTTAACACAAAGTAATATCATTAAGAAAAAGACAACCATGTTCTATATAATTATTAACCAACTAAACACATAGTATGTGGCTACCTTGGTTCTACATAAATTCATATAAAACAAAAATGACTTTAAATACATGTAAATTAGTTCCACCTGTTTTGATTGTCAAAACAGGATTAATCCCAAACAGTTGTGCACATATGTAACTTCAAATTGTTTTAAACCAATGGGAATTAAAGTTTGTGATTGTTTTGTTTAACAATCTTTCAAAAGGTGTGAGAGAACAGTTTTAATCAAATTTGAGTCTGTTTGTCTCTCTGCACTTTGCTGAGATTCTCCTCTTGACCCTGGGACCTTGGGTCGTAAACGTCCTGGAGTGAGGTTTTACGAGCCTGCTCTGGATGCTAATCTTACATTCCGATCTTTGTTGGAAATGTCTCTCAAAACTAGCGAAAGCTTGAGTATTTAAAATCACATCTTCAGAAAGTCAAAATTTCTTATTAGAAATTAATACACATTCATCATTGTCACGCCTACATCTCAGGACTCAAATTCCCAGAATGCACCTGCCAGTCACATGACTACCTACCGGTCTCCCTCACCAGAGTTCTAATTACTCACACCTGTCTGTCTCCCTATATATACCTCACTCTGAGAACTGTTCCCTGCCGAGTATTGTTTTGGTTCTCCCATGCATACAACGCGTTTCCTTGTACTTTGTCTGACGGTCTCCTGTTGCCTACTTCCTGCCTGTGTACCCGATTTACGTCTCCTGTCTTGTCCCTATTGGTATTGTCTGCATTCTCTGGTTTTTGAACTCTGCCTGTTTTTGACTACGATTTTTGTCTATCCTCCGAGGTACTGTTTGCTCCTGTTTTTGATCTTTGCCTGCCTTGTGATTACCCTTTTGGATAACGACATTAAACAGACTGTTAACTGTGTTCCGCGACTGTCAGCTTTCTGTTATGTCCTGACAATCATATCCACTACAGGCATATTACCTAGAAATTTCTTAAAAAAAAAAAAAACCTGTCCACATTCAATGGCCGTTTTCTTCTGGAGCCACATATGAAACAACCTCTGGTTGTAACGGTGGGATTAAGGGGTAGTTCTCAGAGCAGTCAGGAAAAAAAAAAAAATAAATAAAAAGAATAAAGGTTTTTTTTGTGTAATAGAGAGAGAGAAGAGAAGCAAAAACCCAGGGTGTTTAGCACCCACTAGCCAATGTCTCCACTCTTCTAAAGCTAGTTTTACTGCCAGTAATTTCTGATCACCTACGTCATAGCTGCACTCTGCTGCGGTGAAGCGATGTGAATAAAAAGCGCAAGGGTGTAGCTTCTTGGTGGAACCAGAACACTGGGAAAATACTGCCCCTACACCCACGCCAGAGGCATCCACCACAAATGGGAGCTTAGGATCCAGAAGCTGAAGAATCAGAGCTGTGCTCAGTTTTTGCTTGAGTTCATCAAATGCTTCCTGGGTCTCTGCAGTCCACTGAAACTGACCTGCCACCTTTCTTGTGAGTGCAGTCGGGTGCAGCCACAGAGTTAAAATTCTTAACAAATCGTATAAAGAAATTAGCAAAGCCCAAAAAACCCTGAACCAAGCGAACTGATGACGGAGAATTCACTTATTCATAGATCAGGCATGGGACATTTCCCCAGAGGTATGAATATAGAAAACATGTGACTGTAATAATCAAATGATATAAAGACATGAGAATTATTTTAAACAAGTTTTATGGAATAAATATTAAAATGGTCAAGGGGTACTTGAGTTCAAAACTCAGGCCTGAACTCTGTAGAAAAGGAGAATGGTGTAGCATGGGACTGTCTGGTACGGTATGATATACGACATCTTTAGAAGATAAGGATACCTTCTTAGTTGGACTCCTATGATATACTGCATCCTTAAGGAGACAAGGATACCATTTAATTGGGGTCCTATGGAATACAACCTAATTTAAAAATGGGAGGGGCAAGATGACCTCATCCCAAAAAGTGTATGTAAACTGTGGTTTTCAGTATGTCATTGTGAGTGATTCTGCAGAAGGCCTTCTGTGATTGCTCTCCAGTGCCTTAAGAAAATAAAGAGCCTGCTGATCTTCCAAGAAGTCGTCTTCATCTTTCAAGTATTTTTTTAAGAACTAGAAACTTTTATTAGAACTTATTCTTTCAGGTATTACAGTTAGACTAGATATAAGATTAATACGTCGTGGTACCGACACTGTCGTGGGACGAAGCCAGTCGGCTACGGCCTGGGCTTTGGCTTGGTCCATGCTCAATTGATTGTAGGATAGAACAAAACCCAGAAAAGACATGGAGTGAGCATGGAATTGGGACTTTAAGTTTCACATACAAGTGATTCTGAAGTACCCATCTGACATGGACTACATGTTCATCTATGCTCTTACTATAGATTAAAATATCATCCAAATAAACAAACAGATAGCAGTAGAGAGCTTCCCTCAGGACCTCATTAATATAAGTATTCATAATGCCTGGATGGGGTGATTAAAGCTGCCTTCCACTCACCTTCCCTAACCTGGATAAGGTTGTAGGTACTGCAAATTCAATTTGGTGAAGACTGTTTGGTGCTTGTTGCAGTGCCTCAAAAGCAGATGTCATGAGGGGTAATGGGAAGCAATCTTTGATGGTGATCCTGTTCAATCCCCGGTAATTGATACAGGGGCGGAGGCCTCCAGCCGTCTTTCCAACAAAGAAGAAGCTTGCTCCTGCTGGAGACATGGATGTTCTAATAAACCCTAATGCCAGAGCCTCCTGTATGTAGTCATCCATTGCCTTCCATTCAGGCCTGGATAAGGAGAACAACCGGCCCCTGGTAGGGCTGGTACCTAGGAGGAGCTCAATGGCAATGTCATAAGGCCTATGGAGAGGCAGGAGTTGCGCTTGCTTCTAGCTGAAGACCTCCTGGAGGTCCCAATAGTCCTCAGGAACTCAAGAAAGATCCGGATTATCCTGACTAGGGAACTTGAGAACACCCTTCTGAGGATGAGAAGCTTGCAAGCAGGATGACCGGCATGAGGAGCCCCAGGAAAGTACTGACAAAGATAACCAGTCCGAATAGGGGTTATGGCATTGCAGCCATGGAAATCCTAGGACTAACTGCAGTATAGGTGTTCTGATTAGAAAAAATGTGATACGCTCAGTGTGAGATCCAATCTGCAAAGTGAGGGGATGGGTTTGTACAGAGATGGCCCATGGCTTGAGTGACCGCCCATCGATAGCCGATATAGGCACAGGCTTATCTAAAGGGACCAAGGGTAACCCAATGGTCCTGGCTAGATCGATATCAATGAAATTCCCTGCTGCCCCAGAATCTACAAACACTCTTAGGCATTTTTGTAAGGTTCCCCAAGAAATGGAAGCATTGAGGAATACTCCAGGAATTTGGGAGCGACTAGGTCAGTTTGCCAAAGGTCTCCCCCATGCCAATGATGGACCTACTCGTCCCTACCCCAGGATGAGGATGTAGGTGTCCCGATTGGCCACAATACAGGCACCTACCCTCACGCATATGTGCCTCGCGCTCCTGGCATGAGAGAATGGCATATCCTAACTGCATGGGGTCCACACCACCATCCGAGGAGTCTTGAGGTGGTGGAGTGGTGGCAAATAGTGTTTTGTGAGAAGGCTGGGAACTAACAGTATCTCGAGGCCTACGTTGCTCTCTTAATCTGTTATCTAATTTTAACGTCAGATCAATGAGATCATTGAACAACACAGGTGGATCACAAGGAGCCAACTCCTCTTTTAACTCATTAAGAGCCAACAGGGCGACGGAGTTCCATCCACTTTCCACTGCTAGTGTGTAGAACTTTATGGCATAGTCTGCCACTGGGCGTATTCCCTGACGTATGTGGAGGAGACGAGAACTTATCTCACCACCATGGATTGGATGGTCGAATGTTTGGAATGTGATGGGAAAATGCAATATAACATTGTAATGAGATAATAATCCACCAATATACTCTATAATGATTTTTATACACAGATACATCATGATTGAAGAGTAGAACATGTTGTGCTTAAGCTCATGAACTTATTATATTATGTACTCAGGACATGCCACTGGAGTTGGGAGGAAAAGTGAGACATGATGTAATAATGACAGAATAGTACACATGACCATTGGGGCACGTGACAAAGGTCCTATATATACTGCAACAAATGTTTGAATAAACTAGAAATTGGAGTGAATACTTGACTCTGTCTTTTGTTCCTCTGATTTCTCCTCGGGCCTAAGAATCATTGCACTTTTAGAAAATTGCCATAACATGGGACAGGGCTTCTGTGAACTTAGCTGAAGAAACACATATGTCAGGCTCCCAGACAGGAGTTGCCCAGGCAAGGGCCCTGCCTATGAGGAGGGAGATAATATAGGCCACCTTGGACCGCTTAGTGGGGAATCGAAATGGTTGTTGCTAGAAGGCAAGGGAAGAGTAGAGGGGGAAACCACGACATCCTTTAGGCTCCCCAGCATATAATTCAGGTGGTGGGAGCTGTGAGTGGCAGAGGCTTCTAGCACTACATGCATTGGCTCCTGAATTACTGCTTGAGAGGTTGTGGGTGCCCCCTGATGGGCAGTAGTGTTCTAGGAGAGCAAGTGTGTCATGTCTTGCAGCTGGGTTAAGATCTGCAGCAGGACCTGCTCATGTCTCCCTGTGGTTGCCCCCTGATTAGTTAGGGCAACCCTTAGCTGCTCCAAGTCTACCTGCTCTGCTGAGTGCATAACTGGCTGGGTCTTTCTGTAACGGTGGGATTAACCACCAAGAGTAAGGGGTAGCACTCAGAGGCAGAACAACTAATTCTCAGAATAGTCAGAACTAAAAAAAGAACAAAGGGAGAAAGGGTTTTTTTGTGTGTATGTGTGAGAGAGAGAGTGTGAGTAAACTGCTCTCCTTGTGTGTGTCAATGTACACAATTTAACATCAAGCCAAATTCCCTTCCTATAAATGCACGAGAGTCAGGATATAGCCTCCAAGCTCCTGAGTTTTACTGAGCTGTGTATCCATACATCAAATGAATGGGAGTGAAACTATAAGAAAAGTAAGAATAAATATAATATAGCATAAGTAATGCCAGCAGAACTGTAACGTATTCACTACATCACTACATTGTTAACATTTCTAAACAATGTGGACTGTAAACAGATTGCATTTTTCACACAAACGGTTTAACTCTCTCTTATATAGTTACCATAAATAAGCTCAAAATATTGAAGCAAACAAATAACAAATACTCATAAAAATGAATATAAGATTTGTAACTATTTTTTGTCACTTAAACGATGCTTTCTGTGGCATAAACAGATATACAGAACATTGTTCTACAAACATAGGAGCTGGAGTACTGCAAGTTACTTCCTACTAACAAAGGAACACAAAAACTGTCAAACTAAAAGTCCTCAGCAGGAGGCGCTATATCTCATCAACTGTAGACAGAACAAAGAGAATGGGAAAAAAAACCCAGGGAAAAATATTTAGACACTCAAAAAGAGGATAGAATTGGGAAGTGTAAAAGCGCTTAGCCCTTTTACCAAATAAGAACAAGAATATATTGACCCGTAGTAGAGACAAAGAACCTGCACTGAGCTCTATGTCTTTTGTGCTTATAATACCCCCCTGCCCAGGTGTGAGACATTGAGCCTGATTAGCTCTGGGGTTGGCGTAATGTCTCCCTCTGGTGGTCAGAGATGGCTCAGCACCAGAGCTGACCATTACACTGGTAACCAGCTGAAGTCCTTTACCATTTCACTTCAACCATCTTAAACAATCTCTTGGGTTGGGGTGAACGAAATCCTGAATAAATCAAGCAGCATTACATATGTGACATAATAATGCTACATTAACACTACAGGTGCTGGTCATAAAATTAGAATATCATGAAAAAGTTTATTTATTTTCATTCCATTCAAAAAGTGAAACTGTATATTATACTCATTCATTACACACAGACTGATATATTTCAAGTGTTTATTTCTTGAAGTTTGATGATTATAACTGACAACTAATTAAAACCCCAAATTCAGTATCTCAGAAAATTAGAATAGTACTTAAGACTAATACTAATAAAAAAAAATGTAAAGATTTTTAGAAATGCTGTCCAACCGAAAAATATGCATGTACAGCACACAGCCTAGTTGGCACTTCTTTTGCGTGAATTACTGCAGCAATGCAGTGTGGCATGGAGTCTGGGACCTTGATTTTCAAAGGAAATGCAAAATTTACTTTCATCAGAGAACATAACTTTGGACCACTCAGAAGTCCAGTCCTTTTTGTCTTTAGCCCAGGCGAGACGCTTCTGACGATGTCTCTTGTTCAGGAGTGGCTTGACACAAGGAATGTGACAGCTGAAACCCATGTCTTACATACGTCTGTGTGTGGTGGTTCTTGAAGCACAAACTCCAGCTGCAGTCCACTCTTTGTCAATCTCCCCCACATTTTTGAATGGGTTTTATTTCACAAACCAATAAATGTGGTTATACCTATTGCTTGTGCACTTTTTTCTACCACATCTTTTCCTTCCCTTCACCTTTCTGTAGAGCTCTGTGAACAGCCAGCCTCTTTAGCAATGACCTTTTGTGTCTTGCCCTGCTTGTGTAAGGTGTCAATGGTTGTCTTGGACAACTGTCCAGTCAGCAGTCTTCCCCATGAGTGTGTATCCTACAGAACTAGACTGAGAGACCATTTAAAGGCCTTCGCAGGTGTTTTGAGTTAATTCACCGATTAGAGTGTGGCACCAGGTGACTTCAATATTGAACCTTTTCACAATATTTTAATTTTCTGAGATACTGTATTTGGGGTTTTCATTAGATGTCAGTTATAATCATCAAATTAAAAGAAAGAAACACTTGAAATATATCAGTCTGCGTGTAATGAATGAGTATAATATACAAGTTTCACTTTTTGAATGGAATTCCTGAAATAAATCAACTTTTTCATGATATTCTAACTTTATGACCAGCACCTGTATGTACTACTACTACTACTACTACTACTACTAATAATAATAATAATAATAATAATAGTACTCTATTGGGTTGTAGTTAGACTTGCCAATAGTTGGGCAGACCAAGAAGGTGAATAATTCTTTTAATTGTTTCAGTGTGCCAAAAGCCTATATAATGTCTTATAATTCTAAACATTTCTAGGCAATATAAGCAGTTTATATAATGAACTATAGAAATTGTTGGGTTACCTGACATAATTTAGCTCTTGCTTATTGCTAGCTGTTACACATTAGCTGAGACAATGCATGTTCTACTTCTGTCCATTTCCATCATTTGCTTGCATGATGTTTTAGTAAAGGCTAGGGGGGACTCCACATCTCCACTATAGATGTTACATAGCACTCAAGCTAATTCCGAAATGCTTTCATTTGAATGCTGCTGGACATGGACTAGGCAGTCACAGTTTCTGCTCTTACTGCTGCTGGAGAAGAAACAGGCCATCTACATCTAACATTTAGGCAATCGTTTATAGAATCACCAAGAGAATCATGAGAATGACCTCTGAATAATTTAGGGAATTACCAAGTGAATCATATAGGTTATCATTTAGAGAATGACCAAGCGAAGCATTTTTTGGGAATTACCATGTTAATCATTTAGGCAACACCATCATTAATCTTATAGGGTAGTGAATAATGTAGGGAACGCCTTAATAAATAATTTAGGGAATAACTAAGTGAATTATTCTGGGAATTACCAAGGGGGCAGCAGGTATGGTGTCACGGTCACACAGCTCCAGGGACCTGGAGTTTATGGGATCATGTCCCACACTGTCTGTGAGAAGTTTGGTGTGTTCTCCCCATGTTCTCATGGGTTTCCTGGATTGGAGACTTGGCATGTCCATAAGTGTGTGTTACAGACAATGAATGAATGAAAGACCAAGTGAATCATATGGGGAACAACCAATTTCATAATTTACTTGAATAATTCCATAAATGATTAAGAAGAATCCTGAAAATGTTTCACTTGATGATACCTTGGCTGCAAGTCTCTTTAGTAACAGCAGATGTCGCAAAAGTTCGCTCAAATATGTATAGTTTCCCTGCTGAAAAAACAAGAACGGTTTAGCTGGTTTACCAGCGTAAATCTTAACCAACTTAGGGTATGTTTTCATTTAAATTTGATGGTTTAACTGGACTAAAAGCATCATGAACCTGACCTAGCTAGACAACCAGTATGACCAAGCTGGACCATGCTGGTTGACCCCATGACCAGCCTGGTTGTCTTGTCCCACTCTCACCAGCAGCTTAGACATTAACCACCACTCCCAAATGCTCCAGATGTTTGCAGTTCAAGTAATATAATCTTCTTCTCAAGTAATGTAGTACAGTACATTTCCCCTAAAGGGTGTGGGGGTTGGAGAATTGTCACAGACATTGAATTCCCTTGCAAATGTGCCACACACAAGAGG
Source organism: Hoplias malabaricus (assembly GCF_029633855.1). Taxonomy (NCBI): domain Eukaryota; kingdom Metazoa; phylum Chordata; class Actinopteri; order Characiformes; family Erythrinidae; genus Hoplias; species Hoplias malabaricus. The sequence continues at coordinate 22,319,495 of NC_089811.1, read as the reverse complement.
CCAAGTATCCGGCTCCACCATTTTTGCAGCACAATTCACATGGTGTCCACATGATTGGTTTGCAAATAAATAGAATAATTATTAATGATTTGGTTATTTCCTCTTATGTTGATTGTGCTGGTAATTATTGTGTTATTATTAGCTTTTTTAGACTAGTTTTATTAATTTGGGAGATTCTTCTGCATGTTTATTTTGTCCTGCTCCCGCTGTCAGTGTTAACCGCCAGTCTGTGAATGACAAATTTATTCCTACGCTGCAAGATATTGTGACGGGACCCACAAGTCCCACAGGAGTGCAGATCTCTACAAAGAGTAGCAGGTTTAATCTGGCATGGAAATGAACCTTTACGTGGCGACTCTGGGTGTGAAATCCATGTCCTATTTGCTGCAGTGAGGTTCGGTCTGAACAGTCAGATCAGAATTCCTGCCATTCCCTGTGTGTTCATGCAAATGAGAGGAATGAATCCATGAAGGGCTGGTTCAAGTATTTTGGACTTCTAATAATGAAACTTGAATTTCTAAGTTCTGAATATCACTGAGACAGTATAATATTCACTGAGATTCCTATTAAGGCTTTTGAAATAAGAGATATGTTCACTTTAGTTTTAACTTTAGTTCATTTAATGGTCATTTAAAGCTTCAGTCTGCTTGAAGAAAATGTATATTTTTACAAGAGGGTTATTTTGCAGTCTGTATCCACTTGTAATTCATAGTAAATCGTATGTGGATATTTCTTTTGTCTGAGTGTTTTAATTAATTTTACTGTAATTTATGAATATTTATTATGTTTGTTAAAGTAATGTTGTTTTGAAATTATATATATATATATATATATATATATATATATATATATATATATATATATATATATATATATATATATATATATATATGCATAATTGCATTTTGTGATTTTGTGATGTAAATTATGACAGAAATTTATAGATGATTACTATAAAATGTAAGCCAGTAAAAGAGAAGTTTTAACCATCATATGCATAGCCATGTGCATGGAAAACAAACAGTGAAAATGCTTGAGGCTACAACAAAGAAGAGGGCTTAAGACTGAAAGGTTTTTGGGTTCAATTCCCACAACCGGCAGGATAATTAATGGGGACGGTTTCAGTGAAGGAACAGCACTGCCCTCCTCCTTCAATCCAAGGCTGAGGTGCCCTTGAGCAAGGCACAGAACCGACAACTACTCCCCTGCCACCCACAACTCTGGGTGAGTGTTCAAAGCCCATCGTGCACTATAGTGTGTGTGTGTGTGTGTTCACTGGCACAGATGGGTGAAATGCCGAAGACACGTTTTGTTGTACGATGACAAATAACTGCACATTCTGTTGGGAGAAAACGGTGCTAGCATTTCAAAACTCTCAGAAAATCTGCCATTGTAGTTGAACACTCCAGAGCACGGTTATGTTTAGTTAGGGAGATCATAATAAATCATATTTGGAGATCATAATTGAGCCTAATATTCTTAATTATTAATATTATTAATAGTAGATTTAAAGCTGTTGATTGCATACAGACACATTGCTGCCTACTGTATATTCATCCAAAATGTATTCTTCCAAATCCAGTTTTTTTTTAACACATCTTATATACCATATTACTTATAACACTGATTATTTTAGTGATGATGATCATTACTGAAAGGATTTTCTATATGTTACTCGTTTTTTCTTCTTCTGTAAAGCTGCTATTTTGGAGATACATGTATTTGTTTGGACAGCAACTATAAGCAGAACAGATAAGAAGAATCATCTTAATGAGTACAGACAGTTGTTCTCTTGTTATTGTTCTGTGGAAAAAAAAGCAAAATGTTTATTTGTATGTTACCGTGACAGGTTCCTGTTAGCCCCTGAGGTTCTGTGGTTTCAGTTCAAAGCTGCTTCATAACTGACAGCTTAGTTAATTGCTCTATTTCTACTTGCCCTGCTGCTCCATTAATTATTCAAGCAATCAGTCTTTTGTGTCCACAGCTCAGGTGCATTATCCTTTGTGTTGCATGGTCTTTGATGTGTGTGTGTGTGCAGGTGTGTGAAACACGGGGGAGTTGGGGGTTAGGTTGGTGGTATCGGTTGGTGTTATCCCTTAAAGTTGTAGTGCCTTGTTTTCCTGTAGGAACTATTTTCCAAATACAGTTCCATTACACAGTGTGCTGCAGATTCTTCTTCTATTTTATGTGCTTTGTACACAAACTCATACAGGAGCTAACAAAGCAGCTCACACAGATGGCATAATGCCACAGATTAAATAGATACAAACAGCGGTATACTGCAATATAGTTACTTTTAGGTGTAATAATAATATAAATATTATAAAGTAAGGAACAGGAAATAGACTCCAGTCCATATGTTTCTGTCCACACAACACAGCACTGTTGATCTATAAGAATATGCTGCTGTCAGAAAAAGACTGATGAGTGCTGATTTTGGATGGTAAATCTGTATCACAAACACTACTCCAACCCATCCCAAATGCACTGGGAATATTGAGCTTATGCTAATGTACAGCCAATCGAGTCATTCTATTTGTCAATGCTAGTATGTGGAAATTTTACAGCATGCGCAGTTGAATGCCTGTTTTAGCAATGGCTTCACCGTAAAGCCCCTGGATCCCCTCACTAAAAGTAGTATCTACAAATTTTGCCAAACATTCTCCAATTTAAAAAACAAGAGGGCCATGTTCATGCACGGTGCATTTTTAAATCCGGATTTTACGTGACTGTAAGAGGATCTGTTTAGAAGAAGAAAACTGAGTAAAATGGTTTAATTAAAATTTTAATTATTTACACCAAGACAATAACAATTTATCGTTTGTCAGTCTATTGCTGTAGCTGCTGCATTTTGAATCAGCAGCTCACAAAAGGCTTGTGTTTCAGTGAGGCACAATTACCACACAGAAACATGCTACATACTGTAATTAAGCAAGAGGTTCCAGGCTGGGTTTGTGAATTAAAAATCAGAGGGTGTCAGAATACAAAGACAATTTGTTGAGTAAGTTATGCATAATTCGCTTCAAAATATTCATCACAGCCCTGATGTGGCTTTCACCGCACTTAATTGCATGATTTTTTTTGTTTAGTTTATTATTGGGTGTTTATTTCGGTTTTCAAAATATTCAGGTATAAATATTACTGACTTGTGTAGGTGCCTGTAGCTCATGGACAACATAGTATAAGTCCCTTATTAGCTATGGTGTAGGATTTTAAGTCCTGTTTGTCCAAACATAATATATTTTGTACATTTCTTTGAGGTCAGCCCCAGTTTTCAGAAAAGAATGGGTTGGAAGTACCTGGACATTTGATTATACGCTTGTAACTGAATAGAGAATATGATTATGACTCCCCTGCAAATTCTTGTTCTGGAACAAGCTCCAATCCTGTCACAGATGGCTGAACCACAGAACTCAGTTCCTCTCATCAAGACAAGAGTCCCATTCTCTCTCACTATCCATAAAGCACTCCTTGCCAAGTCCCATTCAGAGCGGCACAATACATGCACCTCAGAACAGGACAAGGGCCTGAGATGGGGCCTCAGCTTTTTTGTGCTAATAAATGCTGCACAGTTTGTCTTTATTTTAGCCCAACATCAGGTAAACTGATTATTTATTTATTTATTTATTATTATTTTTAAAAGAAAAACATGTTATAAAACCAGTATGAGTATGGTCTAATATTTTGAGGATGCTCTTCCCACCCGTTTCTCACCCGTTAACACATTCTAATAAGGCATAAGGCATTAGAAATTCAAATAAGTTGAACATATAGACTGAGTAATTGTGACTGGGTTGGAGGGGTGACTCAATTAAATTACTAAGCATCTCTGTTTTTGGCATCCCTTTTCCCTTCACAAGCCTTTCCATTTAATCCCCACTGCCCACCCAAGTATTATTTACTATTTCTCATCAAGATTGTATCACAGATAAAAGTTTAAGGATTCAAACAATGTAATACATGCAAAGTACATGCACAGTACTGAACAAAAAGGCAGACCACCCTTCATTCAAATTACAGTCAAAACTGGCATTAAGTTTAAGTCATTCATTTCTAAGGTTTGACATAAAAAAGGGGAAAGTCAAAGGCAAACGAGTGGGAAAAGACGAGCTAGAAAAAGGTAAATAAATCAGATAAAATGGAATCTCTAACAACCATGAAAGACCTGGCAGACCACCAGAGTGACCACCTTCAGATTAACAGCATTTTAAGCATTTATCTTTGAGAATCAGGATAAATTCAAGTCCCGCTCTTGCATTAGGTGTGAAAAAAATTCACAGGTGTTTCTGCCCATCCTTCCTCTCTGAGAAAACTCTACACGATTGCCTGAAAGGATGTGTAAGATGTAAAGAAGCAAATGAAAATTTGCAAATCATGCAAAGTAGCTGCTGGTTTTCAGCTTAAACTTCATTAAATGTGTTTTGTACTAATAGTGTAGCAGAAAACACAACTTCTCAGAAAGATCTTGGTTACATTGCTAAAAAAAACTGCAAGCAACAAATGCAGCCTGCTGAAAAGTACAGAAGCACTAGTAAATAAATATGCAACTTTATGTTTAACAAACACGCCCTGTGACGGACTGACTCCCCCTCCAGAGTGTGGTCCCGCCTTATGCCAAGTGATTCCGGGTAGGCACTGGATCCACCGCGACCCTTAACTGGATAAGCAGTTACAGACAATCAATGAATGAATGTTACATTTAAAAATAAATTATACGTACTAAATGTCTGTTTTCACTGGAAATAAAATGCACAGGGTTGGTCCCCCACTGTACTCTATGTGGATATTTGGACAATACAAATCTGACTGGAAATTCACAAGGACTTTTCTTGTTGGGTAAAGAAAATCCTTAGAGCGACTCAGTGGCTTTTTGCATTTAAATGGTGCCTAACCATAAGTGAGGCAATAATGAATGAATGACTGAATGAATGAATAAATGAAGAAAGCCATTGAAAAGAATGCAAAATGAGTGTCGTCATGGAAGATTTACACACATCCATTGCAAAATACCTCAAGTTCACACAAAGGGTTCCCTTAGTGCAAATGAAATAGTTTAGAGGTGCTGGGTGGTATCCATGCCTTCCTCTTCTTCACTTGGCTGTTGATCAACTTACAAGAGCCAATAAGAGAGAACTTTCCACAAGGAAGCCTCCTCAACTAGATTCTAATGAGAAACAAGAGGCCGCTGAGTAGTTTAGATGAAAGAAGTCAGTCCAGACTCAGTGTTTATTCATGTAACACAGTTAAAAACATGTATTAAAACTTTTCTTAAGAACAATATGCCATGTTGTCATCTGCAGAGCTTCCCTATATAAAACATGTTTCAGTTTACAGAGATTAAAAATGAAAGCAGCAAAACTATCAGAGCAATAAACAAAAAGATTTCAGTGTGTTGACACAATGTTCTAGTAGTATGTCTCTCGCTCCACCCAACCTTACAGAAGTAAAAAAAAAAACACATTTACCATGACTTGCATAACTTACAGACTTTAAATGTTCATATGCTGTTAAATAAATAAAGTAATTAATGCATTAAAAAATAAAAATAAAGCAGATTCTGCTCTTACCTCCAGGATTGCGCCTCAGAATGAGCTTTCTGATTTCATCATAGATAAAGATCAGGAGAGAATACGGGAAAGCACAGAACCACCAGGTGGGTCTATATAAAAGCAAATAATCAAACATTACATTAAAATAGATCATTTTGGTTCAAATTAGATATGAAAAAATATTTCATACCATTTGCACAACGGCCCTGATATTGCGCTACGGCAATAATAAAATATCAATATTTATCACAATATAAAATGTTTCAATAACATTGATTTTTAAACACATTTTCAATATTTCAATAAACATTATTTACAGCATCTGTCACTGACTGATTTTCATTACAGGGTTCATTACAGTCATCAGTGCAGGGCACTCAATTTAAAGTTTAGTATAAATATGTTAGTCTTTACAAAGCCAATAGGTTTATGTTTGATGGAAATGTCATGTTCTTGTTTGTTTTTTATACTGTTCATTTGGATATCAGAATTCTATCATATCAACCAAAATTAAGAAATATATTGTGATATACATTTTGGCCATATTGTCCAGGCCTATAAGCACTGGTTAAACTTAATGAAGTCTCTTTACGAGGAGAAAGCCTAGAGAATAATTAAAATAATCTCAAAGTGTGTGGAAGTGTTTCTTATAACATTATTGGTGACCATTTTATTGATGAGACTCAGAAAAGTACTATATTAATGGCAAAAGTTAATTAAAAGATAAGAAGTGAAAATACACTTTGCTAAAATATATTTATAATGTTAGAATCTGTTTAAAATTGGCTTGTTGATCTGACACCAGTTGGTTTGCCATTTCCTTTCCTGACCTTTTGGGACCATTGCATATAACATTAAAGGAACCTACTTGAGTGGATACATTCTCAGAGCCACATCCATCCCTGGGCAGTACGACAGGAAGGCAGCAAGAGCGGTTTCCTCAAAGAGTCCAAATATGAGGATTTTATTCCTGAAAAAATTAAGATAATTTAAACAAAGATTCTGTGTTGTTATGCTTAAACACAGTTTCATGTCCTCTGTGTCTCACTTCATTCCCTGCTGGAAAACAGAATTCCTCCTGGTCTTGCAGATAATCAGATCGGCCCATTGTACGACCACGATACTGGTAAAGAAGGCTGTATGGCATGTGAACTCCACTATCTTTCTCTGTTCATATGTCTGAGAACAAGCAAGAAGAAAACCATTAATATAACCCCCTGGAACGAATGACAAGGATTTCCAATTTAATATAGAGTTAAACTCACCCACTGCTGCCCATAGCTGTCCTCAAGGTCATTTACATGTTTGTCATCCCACATGACACGAATGCCAAGTAGTCTTGATGGCAGGAAACCGTTTTCAGCCAGAATGACAAAGTATGTGAAGAAGCCAGCGAGAGCCTGTATCATACCTTCAGAAAAAACACAAAACAGTTTAACACAAAACTGTTGTCTAATTTGATCTTTTCCTATGTTTTACAGGAGAGTGGTATTGTACAAGTTACGTAACTTAAGACTGAATGAGCTGATGTGATTAAATATAAAGGTCTGTAAGTGGTCCTTGGCATGTTTCAGGAATAAGACTTCATTGGTGTGGAATACATACAATATGTTTAGGGCATATTCAGAATGTCCATGTCATAAATAATGCACAAATAATGCAATAGCTGGTTCTTTAAAGAACAAGCTATTGCAAACTATTCTAGGGAACCTACAGGGGAACCTCAAATGGATAGTTTTTGCTCAGTCCCAACTCCCAACTCTAAGGGATAGAGCAAAGGTACGAAGGGAGGCTGGAAACCATGTAGGATGTGTTTCCCCATCAAATTTATACAAAATAATTTTGTAAAATCGTTAAAATCTGTGTTTGATAAGACATCCAAAATGATCTTTAGACAGCTCAGTCCAAGCTTTGTTAGCTCTTGCTCTATATGACATCTGCTTTGCCCAAAGTAAAGTCTGTGAGAGTAGCCGGCAGTGAACACCCGCTTCTGAATCACCTCTGTTAGCAGACACTGCTGCAATTGCAGTCATCATCAGAACACTGGCTGTGGGGTTGCTACATTTTAAAGCATAAGACAAAAGCATCCTTACCTATCTGGCCATATGCAATGCTGATCAGTCTTTCGTTCACTAGTTTGTCTGTTTTAGGGTTTCTGGGCTGCCTCTTCATTATATCACTTTCAGCAGCTTCATAGGCCAGAGATATAGCTGGGACCTTAATAGAAAATGCAGTGTTACTTGGCACCATGCGTATGAGTGTACTATTGAAGGAGGGTAATGTTCAGAGGCTTTAGACTAACCATGTCTGTTCCAAGGTCAATGCACAGAATGGTGACAGTTCCAAGAGGCAGTGGGATATTGGCAATGATGAAAAAAAGGAAGGGTGTGATCTCAGGTATGTTACTTGTCAGAGTGTAGGCAATGGACTTTTTGAGGTTATCAAAGATCAGTCGACCTAAAGAGTAGAAACCCTCAGTAAAATATATAACACTGTGAAATACAGAATTGTAGATAGTAAGAAAAACATGGAAACACAAAGTGTACCTTCCTCTACACCAGTCACAATCGATGCAAAATTGTCATCAAGAAGGATCATGTCAGCAGCCTGCTTCGAAACATCAGATCCAGCTATTCCCATAGCAACCCCTATATCCGCCTTTTTCAGAGCTGGTGAATCATTCACACCGTCACCTGTAACAGCCACAATGGCTCCCTGTGAAAGTAAAATGCATTTAATTAAAAGATCAAAAGTTAAATCATGTATTAGATATTCATCGATTTTCTGGCAACTTAGGGAAATTACATGATTGTGTTTTAACTTCTATTAGTAACTATTAGGATTTAGGTCTTTTGTTTCTCAAAGAAGACTAGCATATTCATTTTTTCATACTTAAGGCTGGAATGTTCAGTGTAATAAGCCAAGCTTCCATTTCATGAGTTCTAAATTATAAGGTTAAATTTTCCGCATTGTAATGTACCACTAGGGTGGCAAGGTGGTGCAAATGTAGTGTCGCTTTCACACAGCTCCAATGTCCTGGTGACATTGGTGTGTTCTCCCTGTGTTCACATGGGTTTCCTCCGGGTGCTCCAGTTTCTTCCCACGGTTCAAACAAAATACGTTGGATTGGCGACTCAAAAATGTCCATAGGTGTGAGTGTGAATGTGCGAGTGTGTGTTGCCCTGTGAAGGACTGGCGCCCCCTCCAGGGTGTGTTCCCGCCCTCTGAATTATGCTTACAAACAATGAATGAATGAATGTCTGTCACTTGGCCAATGTAATGACAGTATTTTGCCTATAGTTGGTGAATGTTTCCATCAGGTACAACCACACAAACTAGAAAAGGAAGAATAAAATCTATTACCTGACGCTGACACCCTTCAACAATAATCAGTTTCTGCTGAGGTGATGTTCTGGCAAACACAATTTCTGTGTGATGTTTCAGGATATCATCTAACTGCTCTGGAGTAAGGTCCTTTAAGTCTCCACCATGGACAACACAAGCTTTAGCATCTCTGAAAAAGAGGATATCTACACTTTCAAGAGATTTTACTAGACACAGGCTAATGAATTTTATGTTGTGGCACACTAAATTCACTCATCATAGAATCACAGCAAATATGAGTAACTGCAATTTGCTCAAGCATTCTCACTAACAGTAAGAATATCTTAATGCTACAATGCTGGAGAGTCATACCTTGGATTAACTTCATTTACAGGAATGTTCAAACGTGCAGCAATGTCTTCAACAGTCTCATTGCCCTCAGAGATAATCCCTACACCTTTAGCGATGGCCTTAGCAGTAATTGGATGGTCACCGGTGACCATAATAACCTGAAATAAAAATATTACAATTGACTGATAAATATAATATAAGATAAACTGCATTATCTTAAGGAAAAAAAGTCCATTTGGACATCTACATACCTTAATCCCAGCACTCCTGCATTTGCCAACAGCATCTGGTACCGCAGCTCGAGGAGGATCAATCATGGACATGAGACCAACAAAACATAGGTTTTCAGTTGGGAAGTTAACATCATCTGTATCAAACTGGAAGCCCTCTGGGAACTCTTCAGCAGGAAGGTTGAAATGACAAAACCCTGGAGGCAGAAACATCAATATCAGTTGTTACAGCTGCTATAAGTCAATCCTAGTAGTGGTTTACATGGCTCATATTATGGAAAACTGGATTCCTAATTTTTTAAATAAATAAATATTAACATATGCTGGTTTTTGAGGCATCACAAAAACAATTAAAGAAACAGACTGTTAGACACTACAGAGAAAATAGGCAGTTTTGCAAAGTTTTCATTCTTCCATTTTCTTTTTTCTTCTCTCACCCAAGACTCTCTCTCCAAGCCCTCCCAGCTCCAGGTATGCATTCTGGAAGGCATCTCTCATCTCATCATCTAGAGCCTGCTCTTTCCCTTGTATCATTATCGTGCTGCAGCGGTCCAGGATTCTTTCTGGTGCTCCTTTCATTACAAGCAGGTACTTGGACTCTGACCCAGGGTTTGGAATCTTGTGTACTGAAAGCTACATGTCCAAAAATAAAAATTTGCAATTGTGTGTTAGCTTCAGCAATGTTTTATTAAATGAAACTTTTATCAAATTTAAAAATCAGAATGTATACTAAGTGGCCAAAGGTTTTTTGACCCTTGCTAATCTGACATTTCCTCTGTAATCAGAGCTTAAAGCAGTGATAGCTTCTACTTCTCTGAGAAAATTTTACACTAGTCATTGGAATTTTGTGAGGATGACTACATTCAACCACTCATCTATTCAGCACTTGGCATTTTACATGATGAACTTAAGCTCATGAGCAGCTGCTCTATAGCATCCTATCTAAATTAATATTTTTCTTAATTTAATTATAGAAGTTGTATGTGTACATACACATTTGTGGCTACAATGGGAAGGCATTATAGTAATTGATTTCACTGATTAAATAGACCATATATAAACATTTGGACTTGTAGTGGACTGGTTTAAGCAGCACTGATATTAGCCCTTGATCCCTTGTATTCTGCCTTCCAAATGCATGTACATATGAAGCAAATACACCTTTGGTTTTTAAATTTAGGAAATGATGTGCATTGGGCCCACCTGGTATTTGTTAGTTGAGTTGAAAGGAATTTCTGCAGTTTTGGTGTATTTGTCCCTCATGTCTTTAACAGATCCACAACAAAGTTCAATACACTTCAGCAGAGCAGACTCTGAGGCATCTCCAGCGACATCTCTCTGTGGTAAAGAAATAATCAGATAATCAACGTGGTACTACAAAATGACATAGTGTATACCTCACTGTCTGTTCACCAACTGAATATGTATTTAATTATTTTAGTTACAGTATCAAATACTACCTTTAGTACAAAAATATATTAGTGTTATTTTGTGTTAATATTTTAATATGTGATCCTTATTTATACATCCTGTGACCAAGCAAACAGCAAGCAACAAACACCCTGAATGCAAGAAAAAATATTGACAACAGAAACCTATAATAAGGCACCAACATATAATTATATGTATATAATAATATATCATTGTGCTATGGATGAGTAGAAAAAATACTACCTTTAGAATAGGGACATCAGTCTGTTCAGCTAAGAATACAGCTCTATTGCAAAGGCCAGCAATGCGTGCCAGGCAGGCCCAACTGGCTGAGCTGCGGTCAAAGCTAGTTCCACTCTGGTTTTCTGTGGTGTCAGCTTCATGGATTTGGTTGTCAAACCACATGTGGGCCACAGTCATGCGGTTCTGTGTCAGTGTTCCAGTCTTGTCTGAGCAAATGGTGGAAGTGGAGCCCAGTGTTTCAACAGCCTCGAGATTCTTCACAAGACAGTTTTTCTTAGCCATGCGTTTAGCAGTTAGTGTGAGACACACCTGAGGAGAAAAATGTTGAGACTTAAACTTTATTTAAAGGTGACAATGGGCCTAGCTCTCAATGTAGGATGGCCCTCCCTCATCATTTATCACAATTCAAGCCAATTCAGGCATCTTTGATGTAACACATTAAAGCAGATAATTTTCTCCTCCAACATGTCAAGCTTCCATTGGTGAAGTACTTATGGCAGTTTGAAAAGAAGCAGTGGTTGTGTTCACTTATCTGGTGCTAGCCATTGTGTTCTCAGCTAAGTGTGATTCAGGGAGTCCTAGCTAACCCAAATAATAAAAATAGGGAGAGATTTTTTTAAGGTGATTCATTTTTTTTTTATCAGAATAATCAGTTCAACTTAGTTCTTGTATCAATGCTAAGACAAAAAATAACAACACATGGTAACGTAAGACATCTTACTCATACACCACTTAAAATATTACTTCTGGATGTGCAGATCATACAATTTCACATAATTTAATAAATAGAAAAGATAATTAATTATTTGGATCTGATTATGTTTTGATGTGTTCTCTCCGTGTTCGCATGTGTTTCCTCCGGGTGCTCCGGTTTCCTCCCATGGTCCAAAATCACACATTGGTAGGTGGACTGGCGACTCAAAAGTGTCCCTAGGTGTGAGTGTGAGTGAATGTGTGAGTGTGTTTCGCCCTGTGAAGGACTGGCACCCCCTTCACGGTGTGTTCCCGCCTTACGCCCAGTGATTCCGGATAGACTCCGGACCCATCACGACCCTGAATTGGATAAGCGGTTTCAGACAATGAATGAATGAATGATTATGTTTTGTTGTGCACACTTTTTATATAATATTAAATTATTAAATCATATATAATTACATGTTAAGAGTGCAAAAACCTTAATGCAGGTTCTTGGACCATATTCAGGACAGATAAGTTAGATTAGTTAATGACCAGTGTAATGTAACAGGTTCACTCTAGAAAATGCAGGTTAATATTTTAATAATAAAGTATTTTGGGATTTCAGCAAAAGGGTTTTTTTCAACTTACAGTAACTGTAGCAAGAAGACCTTCAGGCACATTGGCAACAATGATTCCAATGAGGAAAATGACCGCTTCGAGCCAGGAATAGCCCAAGATAAGGGAGAGAATGAAGAAGGAGAGTCCCAGAAAGACAGCTACACCTGTGATGATGTGAATAAAGTGCTCGATTTCGAGGGAGATGGGTGTGCGGCCCACTTCAAGACCAGAGGCAAGAGTAGCAATTCGGCCCATTACAGTGCGATCCCCAGTGCTGATAACAATACCACGAGCAGTACCTGAAGACAAATCATAAAAATATAACACATATAACAAGCTTATTTCTACTGAGTTTCAAGAACTTTAAGAGGACTAAGAACACTCTCTGAGAACTGGAAACTATAGCACAAATATGAAGTAGGCTGATCTAATGTGATATAAAGGCATAAGAAGTATACAGATGTAGCCAATAACACTTCTACAAACCTTCTACACAGTTTGTAGAGAAGAAAGCAATATTCCTGGTCTCTAGAGGGTTATCATTGGAGAAATCTGGAGAACGCGTCTGGGGCTCAGACTCTCCAGTGAGAGAAGAGTTGTCCACCTTTAAATCAACAAACATTGTTCATGAGGAAGAAAAAACAAACCACATTTCGCTTCACTTTTGCAAAAGATTCAATTAAAGCAAAGATCTAGTGTTTTTTTGAATATCTGAACAGTGTTAACCAAAAATAGCATTTTTTAACAATGTACTAATATTAAAAGCCGTTCATCAAAAAACAAATATTTTCCGATGTCATTCAAAATTTTAAGAATTCTGTGAACAGGTGAATAAAATGACAAATAATATACTATAATGTTTTTTTCTATAATAACTATATTTACATTTGTACCCTGATCAGCTATAACATCAAACAGATCTTTTTTCTACACTCGCCATTTTATTAGCTCAGTGTACCATATAGGTGCTCTTTAGTTTTACAATAACAGACATGCAGAGCAACAGACGGCTTTTAACTTTTAAAAGTCCCCTTTCACACTTTCCTTCAGTAGTCAAAACCACTGACCACGTTTTCAAATGGTGGACTGATTGTAGAATGACAATGCAGCCAATAAAATGAACAAAGACTGTAGAAACAAGAGTGTTAACATTCTGAATATATATCTATAAATTATCAGTCTGCAACCAAGCTGTTTATATATTATTGAAAATCCTGATGACAACAGTTTGAATAATTTGTTAAAAGAAACATGTTTCTGTCTAGGCTTATCAGGTCGATTTCATTAATTTTTTTACAACATATTAAAAGAATATTCTAGAGCTCACACTAGTCTTAGGTAGACATAGGGCACCTAACTCATTGTTTATAGTAATGTCACAGAATCCAAGGATTCTGGGATGAAGTTTCACATGAAATTATTTTAATAACTATTTTGTTGTCAAGTCTAAGAAAAATCTCTGTAATATCCTAACTTTCTCTGCAAGGAAAGCTATATTATTACAGTGCATAACACACAAAGTACCCTCTAGAATGTGTCTCTATACTATTGGACCTGCTTACTGCATTTTAAAATACTTTTCATGATGTTTGGGAACCATTTTTGGTATATACTGGTTCAGATCTCTCAAGAATTCTAACATGGGCATTTTTTATTATTTACTGAACAAGTGAGTAAAGCCTATTGAATGTGAGTAACGCCTATATCAGTACAGATATTTCTGTGAACCTGTGTTGCTGTTATTTCATTTTTTACTTTTTTTTAATGTGCTTTCATGTTGAGTGAGTTATGTAGGAAGAAATGATAAATATATATTAAAGAAAACAAAACAAATACAATTTAATTGAATAGAATCTTATACATGTAAAACACAATCCGCATCGAAGCTGTACAATTTGAATTCCATATTTTACATTTAGCACCCACCTTACAGCCATGTGCAGAAATAATGCGTAAGTCAGCAGGTATTCTGTCTCCACCTTTTACCTCCACCAGATCTCCCATCACCACATCCTCAGCATTGATGTGCTTTTTCTCACCATCTCGGATGACTAAAGCTTGCTGGGAAAATTAATAAATAAACAAATAAACAAACAAACATACAGACTATATATATATGTTTTAAAAATGTGTAATCCTGTGTATGTTAGATTTAAACAGTTTTACCTGGGGCACCAGGTTCTTGAAGGAATCCATAATTTTAGAACTTTTAGCCTCTTGGTAGTATGAGAAGCAACCAGTGATGATGACGACAGCAGATAACACAACCCCCAGATACAGCTGTTTGGGGGAACAAAAAAGGCTAGACATGAAAAAAATTATCAGGATTGTTAACAGGCTAAAACCAAAGCTGTCTTATTATTTTGGGCTTACGTTATCATTTGCAGGCTCATCTTCCATTGCGGCTTGAATGCCATAGGCAAGGAAGCAGAGAACAGCACCAGTCCACAGCAGCATGGAGAAGCCTCCAAACATCTGTTTACAGAACTTCACCCACTCTGGTGTTGTGGGAGGAGGGGTAAGGGCATTTGGACCATCACGAGCAAGGATCTCCTGTGCACGGGCGGATGTAATCCCCTAGAGGCATAAAAATACATTAACTTTGTTTTGCTTTATTGCTATATATATATATTTATTACAGCAAATGTAAAATGGATTAAGAATTCAGTATTAATGGAGGGTTTAGGATTCTCTAAACCTCTTTATATATAAAAAACAAACACTTACTCTGTTCAAGTCTGTGCCGTATTTGCGGTGAAGCTCATCGAGACTCAGCTTATGATCATCCTTTAAAAAAATATCAATAAGAACATAAACATTTGTCTTATGTTGCTTCTCTTTTTTTGCAAGCTACTTTAACATTTAGACAATAGATAGTTATTTACCGAATTTGGAATATTATTTAAATATTTATGATTTATTTTTTATTATCATGTTTGCTGTATGTCCTCATGTTCTGTACATCTGATACTTTATTTGCCTCAGATTTGTTACAAAGATTTTTTAAGTTTGACAAATGCACTTTACAAATTAAACTTAATCTTCTTCATTGTTTTTTCTCAGTATTGTTACCTTTTTTGTTATATTATGCCACAAATGTCAAAATGCTTACCAAATCTACTTCCTTTTTCAGTTCATCCATGTCCTTTTCCTTTTTTTTGTTCTTATTCTTTTTCTTCTCCCCTTGCTCTGATGTTGCTGCCAGCTCATATTGATCCTGTCCCCCCTGCAACAGAACACATATCTTTTGAAATATCACTCTAGAAGACATTTCTTTATGTGAATTAGTTTTTAAACATTAAATAATAATACAAAATTTATTTACCATGTTTGTTAACATTAACAAACTGTAGAAAAGCTTTCTGGGACCAGGTCTTACTGTAGTATTATAAATGTATTACTGACATTAATCAAATGTAGATTCACACAAAATCAAGACAATCTATAGCATATACAGGCTAGGTTCTAATAGTAACCTCTCAGTGTGTGATGCTATGTTAAGAGTTGTCTTTCTTTTTGTTCGCAATGTTTGAGCAGGATTATTAGGACCTTTAGTTGTTAAAGCTCATGGTTTTTTAAGATTACATTGATATTTGCATTAGCCAATACTAAAGAATACAGTATCAATACAGACAGTGGAAAAGATATAGGAACATCTGTCTAGCATGTGTGTTACATGTACAGGATTAATGCAACAATTTGATTACAACACCTCAACAGTATAATAAAGCCAGATATCTACACTGTAATCACAAGTGTCAAACAGTCAACTACATGTCACAACGTACAAAATTCTGCAGGTGTACAAATTTAATGAATGACTATGTGACTTCACGTATGCTGAAATCAGAAATACAGTAAAATGTTATGATTATAAATCCAGAATTTGAAAAAA
The DNA here is from genome assembly GCF_029633855.1 of Hoplias malabaricus. Lineage (NCBI taxonomy): Eukaryota > Metazoa > Chordata > Actinopteri > Characiformes > Erythrinidae > Hoplias > Hoplias malabaricus. Next base: position 22,303,176 of record NC_089811.1, on the reverse strand, counting down.
TGACTTTTTTTCTAATGTGCATCACATTAGCAGTCACACTTTGCATGAATATTTCTGTCACTGCCAGCTTTGTAGCACATGAGCAGGTTATACTAGGTACATGTCCAACAACAATGTCAACCTGAGATCCCTCTGTGTGAAACAAATGAGTGCAAGCAGCAGTGGAACCCTCTGGACATAGATGTCATCTCCATCTTTTCAGTTTTTCTGAATTTCCAAGAGGACAGAGAAGAACATCAGCATACATTAACAGGTGATCATCCAAGTTCTCTCTAAACACCTGGGAGGGTTACAATGCTCCAAATAGAACAGAAAAAGTACTTCTGAACGGCCTTGTGCTCATGTTTTATTCAAATGTGTTCATTCAGAGCTCACAGCCATTGTTGCTTTAGGTACATTGTGCTTGAAACAAATGTATGTCAGTGCGGTCTACAGCTGTCTAGGGAACTCCGAACTGCATAAAGACTAAAATAGGCTTGTTAAGATTAAAACTACTGGAACAATGAATACTATACACTATATTGATTATTCATAAATAAAGGTACACCGACACAATAGCCTGCGTCATTACTTAAACCAAAACAGACCTTAATAAACAGACTACATATTGAAAGAAGTATTGAAGGATACTCAAATTAGGAGAGAAGCAGAATATGCATTCAACCTCTACAACAGAACTTAGGAAGTATGGGTAAATACAGATACAAATTTCCTTTAAAAACTGGAAGCAACTTTCACAAAAAAAAAAAAAAGAAATAGTGGCAAGGGTAGACACAAAAATACTGATATATGTAATACTCTTTCAGTTATTAACAGCTCTGAGGAATTTTCTGTACAATACATGCACTTTCCTGATACAGAAAAATGGACAATTTAGACTGAAATCTAAAGAATTGTCTCTGAAATTGACTCTGGAAGCATGATTAAAAGAAGACAAAAAACATTAATAGGACTAAAGCTTTAAAAAAGTCAGAGCTCTCTCCTTTCACTGTTCATAATAGTCTAGAAGTCCATAATAGTCCAGAAGATTACTTCCGTTTTATAACTAGTGGAAGAAATAATAATTTGGAATAATTTATCTTGTTCCCTCATCCAAACAGTCTGTTTTTGAGAAGGCCATGAGAAGCTTCAGCCTATGATTTTGTGTGCTAAGGTGAATAAATGGTATAAGTATGATATACAGAGCATACTTTCTTCTAAATGCAGTACAAGTCGTAGGGCAACACCAGCTACAAAAACCTGTTAACACTACAGTGAGTGAGCCTCTGCGATAGGGATCACAAAGCCAGCCCTCTTTTACAGAGGCCCAAAAAGTGCCTCAGGGGGTGAAATAAAATGTACTTGGTGTGTGTTCCAAAACAGGACGGAACTTATTTGAGCACTCAAGCAGCAACCCTCTCACGCTGAGAGGTAAATCTGTTGCCCTGGGAGATAAGACCATTCCTGGAGGCAGCTGAATGGCCAGCTGAATTATTCACCACACGTTTTTGGCCTGAACATCAAGTCAAAAACAATCAATCTTATAGAATATTCATTATAATAAAGGAAAGAAACAATGAGCATACGGGAATAGAGAATGGCGTTGGGAATTGTATTTAGTAGGTAGTAATGTACAGAGGACACTAGACAAAAGTTTATTTAAGAGAGCTATTTATTCAGGATATAAGCCTGAGTACTGAGGGAGATTTAGAACCTATTATTCGCTGTTCTAAACGGTTCAATTACTACTACTCAACAACTCCTTTCAAAACATAATCTAGACTGTAATGCCAAATACATTGTACAGATTAATGTAAACACTTTTATGTCGGATATCTGTGAGCAACCTCTTAGGTCTATGCAATTACGTTCTTCAAGAGAGACAAGAGATTTTTTAAATTTTATTTTATTTTATTATTTAAAACTCAAAAATTAGGAGACAGACATATCTGCTATGTCTGAGTAATTTAGAATATCTGAAGTTCAAAGAAAGTAACTACCATTTCATCAGTTATCTAGTGCTACAACTAACTGCGTAATTCACTCTTCTCTGAGGGAAAATCATTGTATCTTTCAGTATTCAAAATAAGCAATAAATAAATAAACTCCATATAAAATCTCTCTGCGACTGACTATAAACTACAGCTATCTGACAATACTCCAGTTAGTTTTTGTTTGTTAGTTTTTTTTGGTGTTTTTTTTAATCGCACAAATCCCATGAAATACATTTCTACTTCACACATGACCAATTTATTATGGAATGTAGTTTTCTACTCACTCCGCGTCCCATTTCTGACGTGTAAATCCGCGCAGCTCGCTTCACACGCTGCAGTCCGGTTTATTCTAGTGTAAATATCGCCTGTGCACTCTGACTGAGCTCAGCTTGACCCAGAGAATACGCCGCTGCTGCACACTTGGGCGACTCCTTCATAACATACTTACAACTTATATAGAACAACCACTGCGGTGACGTGAGCCCTGCTCGCCATGGTAACGCGGGAGAAGGGGCGTGTCCTACTCCGTGTTAAAAGTCTGATGCTGGCAGGAGGAGAAAAATGATGATGAGTGAAACTCTGGACTGTGCGGTCCACTCCGAGGTCCGCTGTGTAAAAGCATCATGTAATGACTCACACTCCTTGTTCACAAGTTATTTTCAAGAAAAATGATACAATTAGTCGCCATGCCTCTCTCTCCACTTACCCCTCTGCCCCACTAGCTGACAGGATTGGTTTCTTAAGGTTAGGATGTAAGACAGTCTGGCTCTCCCAGTATCCCTTTCTGTTTTCTCAGTAGACACACTGCTTATTTCCCTCATATGTCTTCTAGCATAAAAACAATATTTGTACATGTTAAAAAAGTAAAAAAGAAAAGAAACAAAAAGCTTTTTAGAAAGGCAAAAATTGTAACTTAAAAATGATAGATATGGGTTCACTGCTTGGTTAGGACAGAAAATAAAACAGATACATTTGCAAAGGTTTAGAGCAGTGGGGTTCTATTGTGGGGGAAAGCAAGGCGAATGAATGAGGTGTATTTGAGCAGTACTAGCATAAGACGATCATTTTGTGAGTGGGCTCCCAGCTAAACATAAAGCAGAGGCTGAGATTTACCAACACCATGGTCTTATTTATTTATTTATTTTGATAAATTACAATGTTTACTATGCACTGCCAAACCAGTGCAAGACGCAAAATATTTATGTATGGCAGTGACACTCAGCTGCACACAAGGTTGCAGGAGATAGACCTATTTACTTTTATTAAAGTAATAAGTAAGTTGTTGAATGTCAGAGCATAGGGTTAATATCTAATATCTGAATAAAGGAAAAGTTAATTCCATTGCAATCTGAAAAAGCAGAGAGAGGCATTTGCGAGTGTATCTGAACAGTACAAGCTTCCCTCTACAGAGAACTGCAGAATCTGCCCAATGTTCTGCATTTCTCCTATTCTCAGTCTCCCTGTTCTCAAACATGCTCATTAAGTAGAGACCTCCTGATGGGCTCATTATAACCAAAGCCTTTTTCAGTCTGCATCCCGGAATAATCTTTTTTTTTAACCTCCTGTTGAACACCAGCTAGAATGCAAACGTATTGTCTGTACTTATTATCTATGTGCTGATGCAGTGTGAAGCACATTCCACATTTCAAGTGTCAGCTTGGACAACAATGCATTGTCTGGCACTATATCTTCTCATGGCTCCTGTTGTGAAATGGAAAGTGTCTTGGTGTGCTACAGACACAGCCTTTAGATAAGAGGGAGCTTTATTCAGACTGAGAGGACAGGCCTGTCGGGGTGGACAACTACAAGAAAACAGTATTCAACACAAAGACTTAAAAATAAAGGTGCCAAAAGGTGTTCTTTGGGGACATACAGTACGAAAATCGCTTGTTTCCATTAAAATTAATAGATAAATAAAATAAAATAAACCTTGGATATTTTCTAAAGAACTTTTCCAAGGTTTTCAAAGACTCCACATTATTGCAAGATTTTAGAATTTTGTACTTAAATGCAGCTATCCTAAAAGGTATCAGAATTAACTAATTAAAAACCCTTAAGACTCTTTTCCAAATAAATACTTTCTTACTTTACTTCAAGGACCTCCACTTAAAAGTTTTTTTTTTCTGGGGCGGCCCAGTGGAGCAGCACATTGTGTCACTGTTACACAGCTCCAGGGTCCTGAGATTTAGGGTTTGGGCCATGCTCCATGTGTCGGTCTGTGAGTAGTTTGCTGTGTTCTCCCCGTGTCCACGTGGGTTTCCTCTGGGAGCTCCGGTTTCCTCCGGTGTTCAAGTGAGATATAATGTTAGAGTAGGGATAAGGTAGTAGTTAGGGTTAAGATGGAAGTCTAGGTAATATCCCGTTAAACCACAGAAACAAGACTGTGTGTTTGTGTTTGTGCGTGAGTGTGAATCTGTGAGTCTCTCAGCTCACATGTCACTCACTTTGTGTCTGCATTCCTTACAGTGTCCCTGCATATTAGTAGCTGTCAGTCTGGGACTGTCTCTTACTGTTTCTCTTCTGGTAACACTTCATCTTTCAGTCTCTCCTATCATCTGGAATGCCTGCTCTCTCTGTCTCCTGTTTTTCCTGCACTTTCCCTTTGTCCTGCTTCCATTTCTTTATCACTGTCAAGTAGATGTGTCTCCATCTTGTTCACTCCTAACTTAACAAAGCTGCTGGGGCCTTCATCCAACTCTGATTTCTTCACTGAAACAGAGAAGAAACTCTTTGAAAAGAAAATGATACATATTTCACAGTAAAAGTAAAAAAAAAACATTGTGTGCAAAAGTCTGTCACTTTTGCTCAGATGACATGACCCATGATGGGTTGATTTTTAAAGAATAGAGAACACACTTCTGTGCATTTTAATGCATAATTACCTTCATTTTTGTTTTACTGGTCACATCATTCATTTAGGTACCTGAGCAAATGCTCTGAATGTGTTGTATCTGACTGAGATATGGCTACAACGGTCTGCAAGGGTCTATCATGACTGTGGGAAATGGGGCTGTTCCACATGTCTCCCTGAAATTCCTCCTGGCAGCCAGTTGACAGAATGCCCAGAAAAAGCCGTTCAACACTAGGCCCATTATGTCCGGTCCCAGCAGGATGTGATCCACAATAGTTGCTTTTCATCACCTGAGAGAAAGAGAGAATAACAAAGATTGACATAGTGGGTCCCTACTATTTGGTCTTGCAGCAGAATTTTCCATGAACTGCTGTTGATGTTACCAGGTAGTTCTCTGGTGTTCTCTACTCTACTCTACTCTACTCTACTCTACTCTACGCTACTCTACTCTACTCTTTTCTCTTCCCTTCTATGTGCACTGATTAAGATATTATTCTCTTATTATTCCAATTTCTTGAATAGATACTGTGAAAAAAAAAACATATACATTTCTGTAGACCTTTACATTTCTGTCCCATTTTTTGGAGACAAATGGAAGTGCAACAATGAACTGCATAAATCTAATGTAAACCTACTTTACTTCACTATATAACCACTTAGTATGTAATAAGTAAGAAGAAACTACATAATAGGTAATTATTAAATTATGTAATTTCATTCATATAATGCAGCAAATCGAATAATTCTAGACATGTAAGACTGAGAGTCAGCAAAGAGAGTGAGTAAGAGAGATAGAAAAAAGATACAGAAAAATATAGTGAGAGTGGCAAAAAATAAAGAGCGATAGAGGAGGGTTGAAGGGATAGTGAGTCACTGAATAGACTGACAGAATACTGCAATTCTCACACTGAGCCTGGCACCCACGACAATGAAATCCTTGTGTTTGTACACTCAATGAGACACACACACACACACACAAACACACACGCACGCACGCATGCGCTCGATGATTTGAAACAGAAACACTGATATGCTGGTGTTTTAAATGTACTACTATGCAAAAGGCTGCATTGGCAAATGGCAGATTAACATTAGTAATTATGCTGTGGATATTCTACTGTATATATGCACTATATCAAGAGAAGGTTATAAACAGTGCCTCAGAGTTACATAGTGATTGGTGTCCACAACCCAAACTCTTTGAACCCAACTGCAGAGACCCCAAAGGGCAACTCTTTCCAACAGAGAAAAGGTGCAGGGTATGTAAGCCATGAGGGAATTACACTGAGAGGAAATCCAGTTCCTTTGGGAACAGCAATCATGTCTCAAAATATAATGACCAAATCTTTCATAAACCTCCATATTTTACCCTAAGATATGGTCACATCAAGGATTTTAATGTTTCTTTTATAATCTGGAATAAGTGAGCTCAATAGTAACTTTCAGAATTTCAGAATGGCTGCAATGTAGGGCCAGTGTTAAATTGTTGTGAAATTCTCAGTTCTAGAGAAAAGTTGTCCATTATTTTTTGTTCCTTGTGATGATTGTAGCAGTAGGGATTGGGACTAACATGCAGGTCATAAGGCAAAATCTCCCAACAGAATGTCCCAAATGCTTTGCAGATATAATCCTGGCTTTTGCGACTTCAACTGAAGTAATTATGTTGCTTCTCTGTAATGTCCATTATAGAAGAAATGGTTAAAAATCCATTTTAACTCATTCCTGACCTAATTTAGTATGATAAGGGAAAACAGAACAATATGCAACAGAAGAATAAGTTCAGGGTGAATACAAATTTTCTATCCCTTTCATACCCGTGTGCTCTAGTGAGATATGCCAAAGACAATAGCGTTACTGCTCAAAATGGGCAAATATTACCATAGTTAACTATCATATTTTAACATATTGATGTCCGTATACAACGATCAATAAAAAACATTCAAATTACCTCCTTAATTCTACACTCATTGTCCCTTGGACCACCACAGTGTAGTGGTGGATTATTAACAGCACTGCAGAGATATTGATGTGGTGGTAATATGTTAATGTTTGTTGTGCTGGTACGGATGGATCAGATACAGCATTACTACTAGAGTTTTTAAACACAGATGTCAGTGCAACGGCATCCCGTGATTACTGATGATGGACTAGAGGATGGTTTACACAAACTGTGCAGCAGTAGATGTGGTACTCTCTCTGAGTTTGCATCTAAAATTTGGACCAACAAGGTAGATTTGTCTATTACAGTGGTCAGTGAGTTTACAAAGTGCATAAAATCGTAGCTGTTTTCTTGGAATCATGACCAATGTGGAACAATGAAAGGTTGTCTAATTGGAGAGCTACAAGGCGCTCCTGTATGGTCTGAGCTGATAAAAAGGAAAATCAATGTACAAACCCGGAGGTAATTTTTGGCTGATTATTGTAAATTGTATGATGTTGAAAGTAAACCACTCTCAGTCTTGAGCTGATGAGGCAGTTGTCTTTGGCATGTCCCACTAGAGCACTGGGAGAGTATGATAGAGAAGACAGTAGCCCCCCTGAACCTACTTTACTGTTGCTAGGCAACATGTACTTTAAGCCACACAGCCAGCTGTGGAGAGTTATGCTACATCCAGGAGGCTTAGGATTTGTGTATGTTTAATCATTGCAGTGAATTTAACTGCTGAACAAACTCCAGTCTGTGTTTGTCTAAGCTATAATGGCTTGTGCTTTAGGAAACCCACTCTTCTTTATATAATTCAAACAGTCAAGTCTCTGATGGCAAACCCCAGTGAATTCAACTTTTACCCAGAAACACATCAGGCTGAAATTGGATTGTACAGCCAGCAGTCCATTTGTTGCATGCAGTCACAACTCACTGTCACAACCTGTCACCTCTCTCTCCCTCCTATATTTACAACCACTCCACTCACAATCTGAAAGTATGTGCAGACAAAATACAACAAATGCTATCTTCCCTTCTTGCTCCTCTGTTTTGTCTAAAAGGTCTCTTGGCTGGAACTATTTTAATGAACTGAGAGAATTGAGATTATATAACTATGCAGTACAAAAATATTCACACCAAATTAGGGTACCAAAAAGAAAATTTTGGAGAAATCCAACATTTTAATATTAAATAAATAAATAAATAAAAATAATAAATGCCCTTTGAAGGACTGGTGCCCCCTCCAGGGTGTGTTCCTGCCTTGCGCCCAATGATTCCAGGTAGGCTCCGGACCCACCGCTACCCTGAACTGGATAAAGGTTACAGATAATGAATGAATGAACGAATTAATGAATTAATATCCTATAAGTTTTCCCTGGATTTGCTCATTTCTCATCTGTATGTTTTGATTGGCTTTAATCAAACAGTGCAGGACAAACGGAGAAGCAGAAGCATGCTGAGATGATTAAAACTTTAATACACAATACAGATAAACAATAACAAAAGACATGAACCATGAGCAGGGAAAAGGGGAAAGACTTTGAACCATGAAAATACAGACAACAAGACAGACCATAATTAATGATACACAATGGGATCACCTGTGAATCTGGTCACGTGACTAATGCTGGCTCATAGGTGCAGGGCGTAACCAAGGGCAGCATGAGGGAATAAGACATGAGATCAAAACACATAACGTGGTACATCCTGAGAAATACAATGTTCATTCTTTCATCTTCTGTAATCACTTCATTTACCTTAATGGTTGCTCTTGTCCTGGAGGCTACTTTTATCACTGGGGGGAAAGACAGGAACAATCCCTGAAAAAAAAAACAGCAAAGTGGAGCATAAAAGAAAAAACAGGAGAAGCATAAATGAAAAAGAGAAGAGTTTTTGCTTGCAATATGCTATTATTATTATTATTATTATTATTATCATTATTATTATTATTATTATTATTATTATTATTATTATTAAAGAGCCCAATGTGACCCAATGGTTGTCTTTTAGCCTTTTAGCAGGCTCATATATTTTGTTTTAGTTGTTAAGAAATTAGTGGTTTAGAAAACTTGTTTCTTACATTCTTTTACTCAGCGGATAATGTTAGCGGCAAAACAGCCAAATATTCCATTAACAGCATGATGTTTTCAGTCACTTGCTACATAAAATCTTATGTGTAGGTATAAACAATATAAACTTAATTAAACCAAGGATTTCATGGCCAGACTCAACAATACACAAAGCAAGAGCTAGAATTAATTAACATCTAAATAAATATATAATAGAAATACATAATAAAAAATTAAGATAAAAATATAAAAATTATTTGATAATTGTTTGTTTTGTTATTTAAAATATCTTTATATATATATTTGTCATATTAAAATCTTAATATAATATAATATATAATATAATCTTACTTGTTCTGAATTTATGTCATATAAAAACCCCATTAAATGGTGGGCCGTCCATAAAGCAATGTCTGCCAGGCCTACTGAGATATAATTGGAAAGGCAGAAGATGCAAAAGAAAGGATTACTTGAGTGTTGCCAGTGTAGCATTAGTAGGAGAAACATTGAGAAGCCATTTTATCATCAAAACAATGAGCATAGAGAAGAGTAGAAGACTAAGAGTCCTGAGGGATATATATGGAGTGTATGTGGATTTTCTCAGTGTTACCTGATAAGACCAGCCCTCCAGATGGGACTGGGAATGTTTCCATGCTGTTCCTAGGTTGGAGAGAGCAGAGAGAATTATTTTGTTGTTAACCATGACAACAGGATTCAGAAGAATCAGGACCAATGGCAGTTTGACTGCTTTGGGAGCTTTTCACTCGCTGCTCTATGGGCAGTTCTGTGGAAGGTGCTGGTTAAAGTCAAACTAACTGGATCCTTGAGCTGGTTCTGTGAGAGAAAGAGACAACTGATGATAGAATGCTTGCTTAATAAAGTTTAAAAGGAAGAGGACTGATACTGGTCTATAGTCGCTGATAGTCTGTCAAGTATGAACTTCTTCACAGTGAGTACAACTCTGGCAGTCTTGAATGCAGCTGGCACATTTCCCAAGGACAAGTAGCTGATGATTGTAGTGTTGAAAGGAAGCAGGTTTTCCCAAGACTGCCTGTAGCAACGTGGACAGAATTGGACCCAGCAGTGTTACACGACTCTCTTGACTGGAACTATTTGAATGAACTTGGAGAATAGAGATTGTATACCAAAATGAACACTAAAAGGTTACTAAATAAATACACCAAATCAAGATTTCATAAGGAAGAGTTTTGTGAAATCCAATAGGAGAAACAGAAACATGCTAAGATTCTTAAACCTTTAATACACATTACAGAAAAACAATAACAAAAGACATGAACCGTGAGCAGGGTGAACGGGAAAGACAATGAACTGTGAAGATACAGACAACAAGACAGACTTAATTAATGAGACACAATGGGATCACTGTGAATCTGGTCACATGACCAGTACTGGCTCATAGGCGCGACCAAGGTCTACCTGAGGGAATAAGACAGAAGGATCAAAGCACATAACGGGGTACATCCAGATAAATACTTAATTTATTTTAATTGTTGGTCTGGGTCTGGAGCCTACATGGAATCATTAGGGGCAAGGCAGGAACAAACCCTAGACTGGAATGAGTGCAGCAGAGTGGAGCATAAAATAACATTTAAAAAAGAGAAGCATAAATGAAAAAGAGAAGCATTTTTGCTTGCAATATATTATTATTATTATTATTATTATTATTGGGCTCCATTATTGCAGAAGGTACTCACACAGCTCCAGGGACCTGGAGGTTGTTGGTTCAAATCCCACTCCGGGTGACTGTCTGTGAGGAGTGTGGTGTGTTCTCCCTGTGTCTGCGTGGGTTTCCTCCGGGTGACTGTCTGTGAGGAGTGTGGTGTGTTCTCCCTGTGTCTGCGTGGGTTTCCTCCGGGTGACTGTCTGTGAGGAGTTTGGTGTGTTCTCCCTGTGTCTGCATGGGTTTCCTCCGGGTGACTGTCTGTGAGGAGTGTGGTGTGTTGTCTCTGTGTCTGCGTGGGTTTCCTCCGGGTGACTGTCTGTGAGGAGTGTAGTGTGTTCTCCCTGTGTCTGCGTGGGTTTCCTCCCACAGTCCAAAAACACATGTTGGTAGATGGACTGAGTGCGTGTGTGTGTTGCCCTGTCAAGGACTGACGTCCCCTCCAGGGTGTGTTCCTGCCTTGTGCCCTATGATTCCAGGTAGGCTCTGGACCCACAGTGACCCTGAACTGGATAAGCGTTCAGTGGTTCTGTGTTTATCCAGTGTGCTTTAGTGTTTTTTTTTATGTGTGTTCCTTTTGTATTGTTTAAACTTTACTGATTTCTGCACATGGTTCTACTGTCTCATCTCCCTTGCACCCCTATGACAATTATAGCCTAGTTTGACTCAACAGATATTTTTTTAGCCTGTAAGCAGGCTCATAAATGTTGATGCCGTTCTTAAGAATTTAGTGGTCTGTCTCTCAGTCAAAACAAATACTTGCTTCTTACTTGCGAGGGAACCATAGATGTGAAAATATTGTGCTTTTAATATAGTGAAAATATCATTAGGAAAACAGAGAAAAAAAAGTACTGCCAAAGGCTTACAAGATGACCTGAGACATCAGCAACAGTGCAAAAATGTGTAGTTATTGTCTTGTTAAGAATAAAAAAAGAAAATTCTATTTCCATATCTATTAGATTTTCTATTTAATCATGTTAAAATAAACATTCTTACTATGTTTTTAAAGGTTTGTTTTGCATGGGTGTTTTTTATATGAAAGGTAACAGAACAGCTTGTCTCCATTAGATGTTAGACGTTAGATGGGTATAGGTCCTATAACGTTTTACAATGTTTGTTTTGCTGTGATCACTTGTTTTTACTGCACAGTATACACCAACAGTGGGACAAGAGCACAAACCATGTTTGTTCTGTGTATTTACAGAGTAATAACAGGAGAAGAGTGTAAATTTCATAATCCAGCCTGCTCCATGTTGTTTCCCTCTAGTTACAGTAAGCACTGTGTACTCACAGATTAAAAACACCTGAACCACACTTACTTTATGGTCAGTCAAGAGAGGTAATTTGGCATTGTGCTGGATGACCATGCCTGCTAGGAGCTCATTTCTAGAGATGTTCTTATAAATGAATAAATAATTTTTTTAATAAATAAATACTAATAATTATTATAAATTATATATATTATCCTCTCCAGTACAGTTCCAGTAAGAATCCCAAATATGGAACTACATCTGCGCTACATGGGCTAAAGGAGTCAGTGTTGAACCCTAAAGAGAGAAAAACAAAATAAACATAACTGCAATGTAATAATCATTGCAATTAAAGAAAGTTGCTGGATTAGTGAGTCACATCAACACGCGAGTCTTCGGTTTAATTCTGTAAACAGGTGCTGGTTGCTTGCGCAACAATTTTTAAAAGGAAGAAGACTGAAACTGGTCTTGAGTATGAGCTTCTTCAGGATGAGTACAACTCTGGCAGCCTTGAATGTAGCTGGCACATTTCCCAGCTACTGGGAGCTAATGATGATTGTAATGCTGAATGGAAGCAGGCAGGTGGTCAGATTGCTGGATGTTATAGAAGCTAAAAGATGTTGTCTGTGGAGAGGAGAAAACAAGCCATAGAGTTAGATGTAGGAGTGTGAAGACTGGAGGGAGGGTTGGAAAGAAAATAAAAGGACTGGTGTATTCTCACAACCATCTCCTCAAGAAGGTGACAAAAATCATCCAAAGTAAGCGAGGAAGTGGGAGAGGGAGATTTGAGGAGAGAGAAAAAAGGAGTGAAGACAAATGACGACAACTGTGGGAGGAGGAGACAGGATGACTGCAGATTGTTAGCTGAGGTTTGAAGTCACCAAGGAGATGAGTGGGTGTCCATCTAAAAGGTTAACATAGGCAACCAGGGTGGGGGGGGGGGGGGCACTATAACGGCATAGGACTCAGAAGAAGAAACAGGATAGAGGACGAGAGTGTTGTAAGAGCTTTGCCACCACCCTTGCAAAGTTGCCACGGAGAATGAGCGAACACAAGGATAGACTGAAAAATCCAGCATAGCTGGTCTTAGATGTCTCGCTGGTCTTTGATGGTCAAGGTGGTTGGAAAGCTGGTCATTTAAGCAAATCATCTCTTCACCAGCATAGCGTATGTTGCATTTGATTTTGGTGGTGCTGGTCATCAAGCTTGATTATGCTGCTCAACCAGCCTGGTCTTGCTGGTCATGGGGGTCAACCAGCATGGTCCAGCTTGGTCATACTTGTTGTCTAGCTAGGTCAGGTTCATCATGCTTTTAGTAGCTAAACCATCAAATTTAAATGAAAACATATCCTAAGCTTGTTAAGGTTTAAGCTGAGTGGCTACCAATGGAACAGAGAGTTAGAAAGAATGTAAATGGTTATTAGTCAACAGGCGGGAATGAACCTGATTGGTTAGCATGAATTGTCCCAAGATTTTCAAATACAGCATGAATCAGTAAAGGAGAAATTCCTAATTCAACATTGTGACCAGGGCTTCGCGATACTGGTGCCAAAAGGAACAAAGCTACCCTTACTGTCACTTCTCTCATTGGATGGTGTAAAATCAAACAACTGTTGTTAGGCCTACCTATTTACACAGACATAAAAATAATTATAATCATCAACAACAACAACAACAACAACAACAACAATAATAATAATAATAATAATAATAACATTACCACAGCAAAAACAGTTTGAACTTTAAAAAAAACAAACAAACAAAAAACCAAATCCACTTTAAGCCACAAACGTTTTTATTTGTATTATTATTATTATTATTATTATTACATAATTATATATAATTTATATTATTGGTCATAATAAACACAAATACGTAAAAAATGAGTGAATAAATGAACCCAGACACCAAACATATAATCGGTCCACAGTCATAAAAAGGCTGTCACACCACTGACTGTAGAGCACTGCTGGTCCAACATTGTCCTGTACAGGATATAACTCATTTATAATCTCCTCAAACAGACTTTACATTCACAGAGATTTTACTCTAGAAAACAAACGAATACAAATATTACCAACAACTATGAGAGATATAATAATGAGTATAAGCCAGATATAAAATTATTATGGTAAAAATGGTACTGGATTATAATTATTTACTAATCTTATTTAAAAGAATAACAAAAGAACCTAATGAAGGGAAAAAAATTAAATTGGACTGTGAATGGAAAAGTGCTAAAATGTGGCATTTTGTTTAAAATTCTGTTTAATCGCCAGTGGTCCGCCCAAAAAACGCTGTAATAATCTGCGTTTTGAGTAGATCCAGATGGTGTAGGTCAGAGCTGCTGTTAAGTATGTTAAGTAACAGGGACCTCTAGTGGATGAAATATATATGAAATATGAAATATATATATATATATATATATATATATATAAACTTATTTTTAGTACATATAATTGACCATGGCGTTCCCGGATATTTTGCAGGCTACTAGTTATAATGTCCTGAAACAACAGGAAATATTCTAAATGCAAAATGGTAAGAGGAAGACACATCATAATAAAAAGGATCCCACTGAGGCCTTAGAAGTGCATTGTAGAGAAGCTTACTGAATCATAATTGCTCAGCGTTGTTTAATGTTGGTTAAAAAAGCCCATGAAAAGTTAATAAACGAAAAAATAAAAACATAATAACTTGGAGGGCACAATCTAATGATTTCTAAGAGAGCACTGTCCAGTTCAGAAGCTTCCACAGTATTTTATTTTTTTTTTTACTCAGACCAGAATATTATAAAATATTGTCCAGTTACAGCTCACGCGTGGGTTTCCTCCAGGTGCTCCGGTTTCCTGCCTTGGTCCAAAAACACACGTTGGTAAATGAACTGGCGACTCAATAGTGTCCGTAGGTGGGAGTGAATGTGTGTGTGTTTGTGTGTTGCCCTGTGAAGGACTAATGCTCTCTCCACGGTGTGATTCTGACTTGCGCCCAATGATTCAGGGTAGGCTCCGGACCCACCACTACCCTGAATTGGATAAGCGGTTACAGATAATGAATGAATGAATGAATGAATGAATGTCCAGTTACTAAAACCATTGCAGCAAAACACATACAGTTTATAAATTAAAATATACCAAGTATTTTCTATAGGGTGAACACTGAATAAAACTATTGACTTATAATTATATAATAATATGATACAATTAAAAAATTCAATCAAATAATGATAATAATAGTAATAAAATGCTCTGTGGATTACTTGCCTCTAATTTTTTATGTTCAGGTCAGTCTAACTGATATAAGTGAAATATACAGTATCAAAGTATGAAGCACACAGGTACATAGTGCTGTTCTGAATGTTATATTAACTGTGAGTCTGTATCAGAAGCAGTGGTGCTGGTGTATAATTCTGTACCTCTGTAATGTGTCATTCTAAAATGCCCAGATCAGCAATGACATTAAAATAGCCTCTGTATATTTGATCAGTTCCTGATGCTGCTGTGTCCAGTGCAACACATTGAAACTCATCATTATTATAACATAGCATTAGTGTTACAGCAGTTCTGAGAATTATCCACCATCCAAAATGCACCTGCTCTGTTGTTGTCCAGTTTGGACCCTGAATAGTTAAAAGAAGAGGGTAAAAGAAGGCCAACAAAGTATGTAGAATAATGAATAAAATAGAATATGGTGTACAACATAGTGAGCTCCTAATGAATATATGCGTGTGGGTTTTCAAGGAATTCTGAGATCTTCTTGGCCATGTCGTCTAGCTCGTTGGTGTTGGTATATTTCAGCAGGTTATATGTAGGCACAAAGTAGTGTCTGAGGTAGTGTTGGGACACACACTTATGGAGCTTCTGCACCAGACGCAGCACACACTCCCTGAGGTTCCTCCAGTCTTGAGGGCTTGGGTTCTTCTCACACGTCCAGAACAGCAGGTTCTAAAGCGCACCAAGTGCACAATAAGCACAAATGATACATCAGCAACTGACAGTTGCTGATAAACTGGGAAAGCTATATGTTATAACAATAACATAATGATCTATTTTATTTTTGCCACATCCATACATTGATATGTTTTTTTTATTCCTGGTGAATAATGTACCATTTTACATAAAGTAAAAGTGGTTATTCTAGGAATTACACACTGGTAAATCCTTAGTATTACAAAAAGTTCAACTGAAGAATGCAATTTGCATGATACAGTACAGCTCAGTACTAATAAGCTGGACAGGAACATAAGGCAGCTAAGTCTGGTACCTGTAAATGATGGGCAGTGATGACAGGTTTGCTCCCAGGACACCATACATCCTCCTTCAGCTGCCGGACCACCTTATAACACTTCTTACGACAGCCCCCATCCTCATCTATACTGCCCATCAGCACCTGTTCTGCCCGAGAGAACGACAGCAGCCAGTGGTAACTGGACGTAGCCATAAGATTGAAACCGAAGGACTGCAAAGAGAGTCATTGTTGTTCAGTTTAAATATGAATTCAGTGTCATTTTAAATATGAGAGTGTCATGTGGTTAAAAAAAAAAAGCCATTAATTGCATCATTTTGTGGAGGTTGCAATATGAAATAGAGCAGCAAATACATGCCTGATTTTCATTATATTCATATGTGATTAGAGGAGAAATTTAAATGTGTTGTTTTTAAGAGATCTGTGCTCAGAGCAAGGATCATAAATAAACTGAGAGTGCGGCTGAAGAATGTAGTGTTGTTTGGAAGTTCAGTTAACTCTAAACCAGTTTTTTGGAATGGTTTGCTTAAATGAATCAAATTCTTCCGTTTTTTTAGACCCGCAGCATCCAAAATTATACAGACTGAGTTTAAGGGAAAAAAAATACTCTATACGAATATTCTGTGCTCTACCTCTAAAATATTATTCACTTAAGAGCTGTTCACATTAGATACATATGTGTGAGTCTGTGCATTTTTTAAATTATATTAGTTTTATTATTTATGTGTTATATTATTTAGGTGGTGCAGCAGGGAGCGTCGCAGTCACACAGCTCCAGGGACCTGGAGGTTGTGGGTTCGATTCCCGCTCCGGGTGACGTCTGTGAGGAGTTTGGTGTGTTCTCCCCGTGTCTGGAGGTTTCCTCCGGGTGCTCCGGTTTCCTCCCACAGTCCAAAAACACATGTTGGTAGATTGATTGGCGACTCAAAAGTGACCGTGTGTGTGAGTGAATGTGTGAGTGTGTGTGTTGCCCTGTAAAGGACTGGCGCCCCCTCCAGGGGGTATTCCTGCCTTGCGCCCAATGATTCCAGGTAGGCTCTGGACCCACCGTGACCCTGAACTGGATAAGCGGTTACAGATAATGAATGGATGGATGGATCATAAAATTCTAATATAAAATAGGTTTTGTTGTATTATACTTACATCCTTCTATAAATAAAAAACAGAACATCACCTAACATTACCCTTGCCCTGCATTGTTTGTTGTTTTTTTTCTACCAGCTGAAATCCAATAAAATAGACTGCAATGTGTGAGCACAGGGAAAACCTTTAAATGTGCAGAGGAGGAGAGATACGAATAAGAGATAGGATATAAATGCGGAGCAAATTATTTTTTATCTGAACTGACATCAGCCGCTCACATACCTTAGTGCAACGTGTACATTCAGTAGAAGGCCATCTCTGCAGTAAACGGGGCCAGCGGGCCCTCTTTGGCCAGTAGTTCATCAACTCCACTGTGGGTACCAACTCCACCTCAACCTGAACTTCAGACGTCTCCACGGCAACGCGGACCACTGAGCCCACTGACTCCAGCACGCTCACTTTCTCTGTCACAGCAAGAGGACGACAGAAACACAGAGCCAAGGGCATGGAATTAGTCCTACAAATTTTTTGCATCGGTCGAGAGTAATGTTGAATGGAAAGGTCGTGAATACTGAAGTGTATTGATGTTACGAGTGTGTGTGAGTGTTTGCATGTGTGCTTACCACTCACACACATAGCCTGTAGGCACAAATGGTAATCCTAAAAGCACAGGCCCTAGTGACCTCCATTCTATATATTCCATGTATTATTCCAGAGTTTCTGTCTGTACTCCAAAACCAGCAAAATTTAATATTAAGCATTAAGCATGATAAACTAATTTGAAAACAGTAGGGCATATCATTAACAGAGTGGACAATATATCTAAAACTGTGTGGTTAACATCCACATTGTTATATGTGTGCCTTTATCTCCTATCTAATTCCTAGCTTAAATATTTGGTCACAATATATGTAGATATCCCAAAATGTAATTGAAATCAAAGGTATCAACAGGGAGCCTGTACTTTTTCAGAAAGATTTTACACGCTATTGAAACACTGTTGTAAGTATTTGAATGTTAGTGAATAACATCACAGATTATGGACATTTAGCACCAGATCACATATGCCATTCCAGCTCATCTCAGTGTAACTGGATCTTACTCTATTACTCCAAAGAGTTTAGCTGGACTAGACCTGGGGAGCAGCAGGGGGATGGGGCATTTCCAAGCTGTCCTCTGAGGTAACAGTACTTCACCATCAATTTTCATACAGCAATGCCGTAACTTTTGACATGCCCGTGTAAAATGTACTTTCGAAGGGCGGAGCTCCAAAGACAGTTTAGATTATTTCTTTTCACAAGGGAACTGAGGAATATCATCTTACCTGTCAGTCTACAGTTCTTAATAGCATCCTCTACCTGCTCCTTAAAAAGAGTGACCACCTTGGCGGGTACGATGTCTCCCTCCATTGCCATGCGGGCATCATGCCACTCCTGCGAGACGTTTGAGAAGCTCTCCAGCTCCAACCACTGGTGGAGCTTTTCTGGTTCTCGCACCGGAGAGAGGAGACGAGATCCACTCAGTGTGTAATACCTCCATTGCCTCGTTCGTTTCTCTTTATAACCCATTAGACCCCTCACAGGCACAGAAATCAGGAACAGACTCGGAGTCAGAACCTGAAAATACATAAATACACAAAATCAGTAGCAGTATTAATTGTAGCCATTATACAATACCAAGATGTAACATGACTTCAAAGTAACTGTTAGATGAGACCGTATATATATATTATTTTCAGTTTTACCTGAATGGCAGGATTATATGTACACCTTCCTCGAAGTAACGCAACCCATTTTGATGCTAAATCAGGCTGATCCTAGAGGAAACAAACTAAACTATACATAACCTGCAATAAATGAATACACGTACAATAAACAGATGAGGAAAATGTGTTACTTTGAAGCTGTCATTTTGGACTCCAGAGTTGACAATGGACTGGAAGCGAGGATCTTTAGAGCTGACCTCAGCAGTGAGGTCTTTGATTATTTTCTGCACATCCTCCACTGACTTAGAAACCTGTCGATGCCTGAGGTCCACCTGGAGAAAATACAACATCCTGAACCTGCTGTACTCAAATTTCCAGAGTCTGTTAGTCTATTGCCATACTCAAGTAAAATTTTCATTACTTGGGAAAAATAATTTAAGAAGTTCATAAGTAGCAGCCTAAAGACTGCTTAGGTACTGAGTGATTTCCAGGACTGTAACAAAAAAAAATTAATCCATTCATTCTTGAAATATGCATAAAATAAGCATAAGCATAAAAACTTTAGTCTGGTAGACTCTTACTCCCTCATATAGTCCAGTAGATATATAACAATTTAAAATACATATAAAAACAGAGCACAGTGGTACCTAAACATATGCACAAATGAATAAATAAATCTAATTACTACACATCTCTCAGTACAAGTACTCTTGGTACATTGATGAGATACATTGAGATACGCAGAGCCTTTTTGTACCTGATTTTGTAAGTAATGGTCCAGGTCTTCCTCTGCAAGGCTTGTCATTTCACAGTCTTGTTATTTCTTGGCTTTCTGTTCCTTTGTGTTTATATTACAACCGTGTTGATGCTGAGCTCCTGTGGTTTGTGCGTGAGTGTGTGTATTTGTCTCTCGATCCATGTAACACAGACAGAACTTGTGGAAAAGCACTTTAACGGATTGATTTAACTGCATTGATATTTTTTTTCAGACAGTAAAGTGCTCCCATGGTCCTCTGGGCAGCCAGTTTCATCACTGGTACACTCACAGTCTTTATTGCGCTGGTTGAGTAACTATTGGAGTGCATGTCAAGTTATTTAGGACCCAGGGGAGCACAGTTGTGGAAGTGACCTAAATATGGAGAGACTATGCCCCTGTCACAAATTCTCATGAGAAAATCCCCATTAACACAAGTTAACTGTTTAATATAACTTAGTTGATACCTTAACAAACCATTGGTTCCGTTTTGGGATTTAGAGACTTCTCTGGTGAGAATGTGTAATTTCACTGAGCATGTGGAAGATTAACTATCAGAGCAGATGAATCTGATGAGCAGTCACAGTGGAATATTCAGAAAGAGCTCAGTTACATCAGAATGATATACTCTTGTCATTCTTATCAGCATAATCAATTTACTTAGGTTTTAAATTATATAAATAAATACACATATTGTGACTGTCTATTAAAAATGTGTGTACACCCACAATGGTAACTTTTTAGTTGAAGGTAAAATCATTTTTAATTTAATGCTGGTGAATGTACATGAATTGCCATGGGAAATTTTATTCTGTGTTTTTGAGCTTACTGTTTTGTTCAATTAAGTTTGAAATACAGTCACAGTGTGTAGTGCAAAATGTCCGACAAATGTAGAAAAATAGGGGAAAAAACAGGGTGTAACCCATAAAGCAACAGATTTCAGAGTCTCAAAACTTTCAGCATATATAGTTCACAATATCATGAAAAGTTTCTGAGAGTCACGGGTAAAACTTGGTGTGTGTGTGTGATTACTGAGCCTTCAGGCAGTACTGTCTGAGAAAATATCATGGTGGAAATAGTGGAAACATTGTAGCTGAAAAAATGCTTTAAACCATCATTTTAAATGAAATGACCATTGATCATGCTTTGGACATAATTTGCTGCTTGCAGTTTTGTAAACATGCAGCAACATCATATAAGCCAGAAGGTATCTTTACTTTCATAAAAAAGCCATCCTTAACTGATAATATCCATATAATTATATTATTAATATTGTTATTATTATTATTATTATTATTATTATTATTATTATTATTATTATTATTATTATTATACATTTTTTTACTACAGAAGCATGAAACATGTTTCTGGTTTATGATTTAGAAAAATCTTACTGTCTGAATTTGCCTTTTTGACTCCCTTTGGACTGTTTAACCTCAACTTTTATATTTTATAGGAATCATGAAATACAGGTGGAATGCCCAATTAAATAAATGGGGGAGTAGCTGAAGCGCCCTCTGGGGTTTAGTTTAAGTATTACAGTTTGTATTTTATTCTAAACTCATAAACTACATATCCCAGCATGTACTTCTGCTTCTGGAACAAAAACAAGCCCCCGTGCCTGTATTCAAATGGAAGCATTATATAATGAGCTGAGGTGAGATGTAGCGCTATCTTCTATTCGCCTTTAATGTGCTGTAATACTTAAAGACTAACATTAACCAGAAATTTATCGACGTGTGTAACCAGGCAATGCTATCTCCCTGTTAGCACCTACTTGGCTCATGTAATACACGGCTGCAATGTGTACTGTGTACTGGTCGCTGTATTACAGTAACTTGTCCAGAAACATTTAAACTGAACCAAGCCCATAGTTCACAATTTCTCCCACATCCGACGTCATTCAGAAATCTAGGTCAGAATGTGTCAGCTTTGATATGACTATTAGTCTGACTGGAGCTAACAGTACGTATGTCTGAAATGTTTAAATTATCATTCGTCCTTACTTTTCCTTTTAAAAACCTCTCCAATCACAATATTTGTACCAAACTGTCTGCCTTGAGGGAAAAAGTAATACTGATTAAAACTGATGTCATATTTTCCAAATCTAGGTACCAGCAGAGGTAGCTAGAGTAAACTAAATCCACAGCCAGTAAAACGTTTTGTGAAATAAAAATGTAACAAGTCAAAACAACTCACGAATACTAATACAAAAAAATATCAGCTCAAAACTAACTTGAGTTCTGAGGAACATCTAAATGCATCTGCCATCTACCACAGGCTTCATTCGCTTTTGGGTCTAAAAATGCCCCAAAATCAGTGCTGTTGCCAATCAGAGCACCACACCAACAAAACAGATTTAAATTAAACTGGACAAAGGATTTAGGAACTGAATGTCAATGTGCAAAAGTGTAACTGAAGACGTTTCTCTACTTGAATGGAAGAAAATACAATATAAAAATATAGAAAATACTTGCATGAATGTTAATAATTCTGGGAATCGTGAGATGATTGTTTAATATTACATTAATTAATTCAATGACCCAGTTTTTACTGATTTGTGATCTTGATGCTAAAACAGTTATTTATTATATTATATTATCCATCCATTATCTGTAACCGCTTATCCAATTTAGGGTCGCGGGGGGTCCAGAGCCTACCTGGAATCATCGGGCGCAAGGCGGGAATACACCCTGGAGGGGGCACCAGTCCTTCACAGGGCAACACACACTCACACACATTCACTCACACCTACGGACACTTTCGAGTCGCCAATCCACCTGCAATGTGTGTTTTTGGACTGTGGGAGGAAACCGGAGCACCCGGAGGAAACCCACGCGGACACGGGGAGAACACACCAACTCCTCACAGACAGTCCCCCGGCGCGGGAATCGAACCCACAACCTCCAGGCCCCTGGAGCTGTGTGACTGCGACAACTACCTGCTGCGCCACCGTGCCGCCTATATTATATTATATTATTTTATTTATTTATTTAAGAATCTAAATAAAATAGATAAATAAAATAACTGCTTGGGGACTAAGCATAATTATGTACATTTACTAATTTTGTGTTGCACTGGCTCTTATTGTTCAAATCCATGACCTATTTATTTATTTATTAATTACTTGATTTTCCGCAGCTCTCCTGTTCACTAAATCAGTATGAGCTGCTCTGTGTTGTTTGTGCTGCACCATGGGAACCTCCACAAAATCCTGCTGCCTGTCTACAGTGTCCAGACCCTGCGTACATTTTGCTCACGCACTCGCCTCAGCCGCAGTTTGAAAGAGAGCTACCGCCTGCTGCAGCTGCCTGAGGATGGAGACCGCAGTTATGCAGAGGTTAGGGAGGCCTATGTACGAATGGCCAAGCTGTACCACCCAGATTCCGGAGCACCAACGGCAGATGCTGCTTTGTTTTGCCACATAGAGGAGGCTTACAGGTAGGAGTGATAATACCTAGGCACTTTACAATTTTCATGTACCACCATGTCTTGATTTCTGTAGCCTGCAAGATGAATTCTATTTCACAA
Source organism: Hoplias malabaricus (assembly GCF_029633855.1). Taxonomy (NCBI): domain Eukaryota; kingdom Metazoa; phylum Chordata; class Actinopteri; order Characiformes; family Erythrinidae; genus Hoplias; species Hoplias malabaricus. The sequence continues at coordinate 22,280,110 of NC_089811.1, read as the reverse complement.
TACAGGCTACAGATTACTCTAGTCATGGTTTATTTAAACAAGAGATCAAGGTTAGATCCAAATTTTTTTATATTGGCACAGCGTTGACCACAGAAAGAGAACAAATATATATATATATAGATGGCTCAGTAAAATAATGTATACATTCATTAATTACTGAGTTCCTTCATTTTTTGTCCTCATTTGTCAGGCTTTTACACAGCATCTTTTGCATGTGTTTGAATTTATTTTACAGTTTTTTGAATCTTTCAAGAGGGAACTACAATGCATCTAAACATTTTATATCTCTCCACACTTCTAATTACAGGGCCATAATGACTCACATGTCTCGGCAGGGGTCTACATCACTGTACTCTCAGAAACAAGAGGATGAAGAAGACAAGAGTAAAAATCAGGCTCCTCAGCACAGACAGTACCTCAGTTTTGAAGGTGTGGGATCTGGCACCCCCAGCCAGCGGGAGCGGCAGTATCAACAGTTCCGTATGGACCGCGCCACGGACCAGGTCTTAGAATATCGGCGTAAATGTATGGAGCAGGCAGCAGCGGAGGAAGGGGCTATGGTGACTAGGGATGCACGTGTACGCAGCAAACGGATCAAGATTACACAGGCTGTGGAGCGTCTGGTGGAGGACCTTATCCAGGAGTCCATGGCACGTGGTGACTTCCAGAACCTTAGTGGCACTGGCAAGCCCCTCAACAAGTTTGACCACAACCCTTATGCTGACCCCATGACCCATAACCTCAACAGGATACTCATCGACAACGGTTACCAGCCTGAATGGATAGTGACCCAGAAGGAGATCAGAGAGACAATTACGAAAATGCGGGACAGGCTGCTGGAGGTCCGATCCAAACTGGGAAACCCCTTGAGGCACTCTGAACAGCTGCGGTGGAAAGAACACTGTGGTTATTTTGCTGAGGAACTGAGGAAGCTCAATAAGGTAGTGGACAATTTCAACCTGATTGTGCCTCTAATGAGTTTGCAGATGGTGCATTTTAACATGAACAAGGAAATTGAGAAAGTACTGAAAGCTGACCAGGAATCCAGAAAGGAGAAGGAGAAAAAGAAGGAGGAGGAGGAGAGTCGAATGGCAGAAACTCAGGAATTAAACACATCAAAGCAAAACACTAGACAAGCACTCATTCTGTGGATGCAGAGACTTCTCAAAGGAAATTAAGGTTAAATTTTGTGTTTTATTACTGTATAGCAAAAAATGCAGATTTGAAAAGCACTATTCTAAAATGAACAAGTTGCACAAGTTCATCTTACACTTTAAAAATATTTTTTTCTTTTATCATTTTCATGTTATATACGCTGTTGAAAACAAATGTGCAGTACCCCTTATAAGATATTTCCAGATTATCACTTTCAAAAATCATTGTCTTGTAAATGAAAGTGATAAAACCATTACAGTGATACATTTATAGGCAAAGTTTTTCAAATTAAATAATTAGTGATAAACTGAAAATTATGTTAGGGTAGAGGTATGAGGTAACACCATATATATTGCAGTAGTTCTTATGAATTAAACTTAAACCACAAGTTCAAAAGTATGTGGACACCCTTTGTAAATAAGTGAATTCTACTACTTTAAGCCATCATATATAATCTAAATCTACTGGACCAGCCTCATGTGAGCCTAATGTTTCCATACTCAAGTCCAAACCCCCCGGCACTGAGCTGTGGGTAGAGGAACAGCGTTCTCTAGTGTCATGGAACATGAATGAGTTGGCGTAGACCTTTTGTGAATCAGAACATAACATCTAATATCAGTACCAGACTTCACTAATAGCTTGTGGTCAGATTCTGTCTTTATGAAATCTTATCAAAGATCAAACTAACTCACTATAAATGACTTTGATTTGAATGTCTGAAAGCCTTTTGACATATAGAGGAGATTTCTCAAGAGAGGGATGCAGCAGTCTCCTAAACTACATTGATTCAACATTGAAAGACAAATGTGGTCAGAACTAGACTCAATCCCTGACTTTCAGTGTATATTATATTCTGCTCTAAAATGACATATCCATACTAATTCATTTAGTTCATTTGACCTTGACTCATTCCAAAACTTTGTGTATAGTCAGTAATCATCACAAGTTCCCCAGGTACCATCATTGCCATTGTTGGTTTTGCACCTTATTCAGGATGGTGCTCCAGTACTGCTGGGTTTCCGATAACCACAGGCTCTTTCTTGGCTCTAAGAGTCTGTCTGATAGCTGCAGTAGGTGACAGTACACTGGCCCAGTCTCTGGCTATGTACTGGTGATAAGGGTCCTGCGAGTTCTCCAGCTTTTTAGAGCGGATGTAGCTGAACATGATTCCAAAGGTGAAGAAACTGAAGAGCCCCACCACCAGTAGAATATAGAACATTCCTTGGCTTTGGCCTTTGATTTGGACTGCACTGAAATTGGCAGGTGGCTGGTGGACAGTGGAAGTGATGGGAGCTGGTGAGAAGCTCCAGGTTTGGTTGAAGTAGTGCTGGAACCAGAACAGGAAAGACTGGACAGCTGTACTGTTCTGCACCAACATTCTTTCTGAAATCACAGGCAGGTAAGAAAAAGGGCATGCACAATTTGTGTGCATATTCATGTGACCTTTACCGAGTTTGTAATATTATATATAATCCACACTGACAAACACAAGTATGTGGCTTGAGATAAACACCAAAGTACCAGGTCATTATTGTAAAGTGGTAGAAAGTACACAGGCATTCTATTTTAATGCTGTGAGATGTCAAACAGCTTCTAGATATTAAGCTTAAAATTGATTAATTATGTGAGGAAATTCCTAATGACCACTATTAATCAAAAAAAATAAAAAGACTACTTCAGGCTTGCTCAATTAAAACCTACACAATATTAGATATTTTAGTTTAATTCGTTTTGACAGTATTGGAATTATATTTATTATAATTTAGAATACCTAAAATACTGTGTAATTATGTATTGCTCTCATGCCACAAGCTTAAAGAAATTAAGCAGTTTTGTTCAGTTAGATTTTGGATGCCATGAAATTCATGGAAAAAGGCAAGCTACACTTAATTTAGTTTGTTTAAACAAGACAATATATGTTACAATCATCATGTAGCATATGCATATGCTATCCCTGGGCAGATTGATAATTTAAAAATGAAAATCAGATTTAAACAGGGAATTCATCATAAAGAGCAAACTTACCTTTCAGTCTTCAGTAATGAATACAATTTGGAAGAAAGTTTTCAAAGTTCCACATGAGAAATTCTCTGCTGTGTGCAGAAACACGCTCTTTGTGGCTTACTTGAAAACTAAGGCACAGGGATGGTCTTCAAGATCACGGTTCCACCCCTATACACTGTTTAACCCACCTATATGAAAGACATGCGCGCACACACACTGCAGGACATCAACACATTTAATGAGCATAAAAAGTCAAGGTCATCTGTCTACTGAGGGGAAAGAATCTCCTGATCACTGCACAGCCTTCATGACTGGTCTGATAAAGGGCCAAAGACAAACTGGTTTCTCTGGTGCAACATGATCTTACTTAATTCTAAAAATATAGAATGATAATGACATGGAACTGCATTTCTATTAATTAAATAAATAGACTGAACAGTTTGATAGTGTGCAATGTTGTGTATAGTGTTTTCATAGCGTCATGTAATAACTTTTTTTGTAAGGTGACTTTCACAAGTATTCAATACTTAGGACCTCTGGTTCCTATTACCACCTGTTTGAACAATTCTGACTAAGAACAGAGCATTTGACATAGACCACTCTAAATTACTTTGTGTACATACATCATTATTCATCAGAAACCATGAAAATGAATAGGAATTGCCCTGTAAATAGCCAGGGGGGCTGTGGGAAAATAAACTTGATTACTTACATACATCGGAACATTGACAGAAACTTAAAAGTAATCTGATCAACTTGCACAATCTTAATTTTATACCCATCCAGATGAGAAATAGAGTGATGTCAGAAAACAGACAAGTGATTGAGGAGAATCAGGAATGAGTGATGACACATCACTCCTGAACCATTCTCTATGACCTTGCTGCTGAATAGCTGCTCAACACAGAGGGAACAATGGTGTGCATTGAAATAGTCATTGGTGTGGACATACCATGGCTTTTGAGGCACAAGGATTCTATTTCAAGACAAATCCACGCTTCACCTTGAAAAGTCCTCCGCATGCACGATTACCCGAAGTGCTGAGTCACTCTTTGAAAATGGCTGAATCCATAGAAACACTTCAAGTGGTATGTGGGCTCAACATCACGATTCTTACTAGTTAGGAAGAATGTTCCAGACGAACAGAAATAACGACAAGTACTGAACATCCGTCATCAAATCTTGTTCCTGTTTTATTAATTTGCTTATAACTGTTTATGCAGTTTTCTGATACACACAGCCAAGCCATTAGTAAGTCAACAACATTACAATCAAGCAAATTTGTGAAATGTCGGATGATTAAGACATTACAATGAGGTAACCTTACATGTACAGTAACATGAAAAGGCATTGGACAGACATTGCTAGGCTCAATTTTACCATGTAACAAATGTAAGTTGTGCAAATCCTGGTAAAGAGCATAACAGTCTTCACTCATCATCAAAGCCTGTTGTTTACAGTGTTGTGGTCCTGAATTAAATGAATGTAAAATCGCACATTTCAGACACACAGAAAAGTACATCCATACAAAAGAACAGTCAATATTACAGAGATAAAATGTCAGATATCATTTTACTGATTTTACTGACCAAAATGTAAAACACATGGCAAAGAAAAATGATTTAAGTTCATTTTTTAGATGCAAAGCAATCTGCATCCTCAGATCCTCAGTCATTCAGAGTTTGAGTTCAAATGGAGCATTCCTTACAACCCACATGTACAAAATGTATTGCCCATAATATTAACCTTTCAAAAATTAATCAATATTCAACACAAGGCATAGGAATACTATTGCCTCCTGTTTCAGCTGATGGAAACATTTAAAAGAACTGTATGCAAAACTGAGACTGTCGATTAAATAAAAAAAATGTTAAGTCCATAATAAATTTCATTACAAACACCACACCTTCGTACTGGGATAAAGCATGCTTCCCAAAATAAACAAAATAAATAAACTCACTGCTGGAGACTTCTGTTCTCCGTAGTCACAGACACCAATGGAATTTGAATTCCTCAAAACCCTTTGACCTTTAGGTGTGGAGAAAAAGCCACTTTATCAACAAATGCATGCATTGAAACCCCTTCCCCTGCGAGACAGTGGACATGTACAGTATATCTTTCTCCACGGGGCTGGGCACAGACTCAAGGCCTCCTCTAGAAGGGCAGACAGAATGCATGCCATAGCTGGCCTACCATCAGCCCCCAAGATGCTAAAGCGAAGACAACAGCACAAGGAGTATCTCCTCGAGCTCACTGTGTGATGGCAGGGATATAATCAGGACGCCGGGTCTGCACAATTTTAGGACGAGGACGTCTGAAGCCATCCATATCATCTTCAGCCCCAGAGCTGTCCTGGTCACTCTCACACACATGCACCACCACACTAGGGGTAGTGGGGGTTCCAGAATGGAGCTCATATTTCTCACCTGTAAAGAGGAAAATGGAGAGGGTGGTTACCTTCATTAATTTAGACAAGTATCAATAATGTTCATGCTTTTGCTTGTCTATTTTGCTTCCTTTTACTTCTTCCAGTTTATGATCAAACTGTCAAAATTCCTATATTTGCCCTTAATACAGATGTAGGAACACAAAGTATTCAGTCCTGTTAAAAATTCAGTGCAGGCTGAAATATACTTTAATGCTGAAAATGACAATATATGTAAATGTGTTTTTCAACATCTGACAAAAATTCTAAATTGGCTGTTAATACAACTGCATATGGATTGTATACCTTGGGGAGCAAAGGTACAAACCTGAAACTTTAAGTGTTTACATACTTTAACCTTTTTTACAAATCTGTTTTTAATTTAAAAACTTGACGGAAGCAATGTGATTTAGAGAATGTCAAGATGTATTTATTTGATTTCAAATGCAGCACAATTTTCCATGTGTGCGTCTGTCACCTGGACCAAGTCTTGCAATGGCACACAGAAGGTCATAGTTTATGACAGGTGTTGCATCCTGAGCCTGTTCCCAGCCCACAGGAGGAGAAGGCGGAGGAGAAAGGAGAAATTGCTTGTCCGGTTTAGGAGGTTCCAGACGTGGACTTCCTATATGCACAGACTGAAGGAGAAGGGATGGAAACATAGAGGGGGAGTGATTAAAATGTCTAGCTTCAGAACAAATTCAAATAGCTAGAAATAACATTTACTGGAATTATTCATGCATTTTATCTCTGGGTTTGTTTCTATGTGAAATTATAATTATAGGAAAATTGGACAAACTGCAGCAACAAACCTGGGCAAAATAAAGACGAATTTCTCTGCCATTGAAGTCACTCTTGTGGAGTTTGACTCTTGCCTCTGCAGCAGCAAGAGCATTAGTGAAGTTAATTCTGACTCGCCTGAAGCTCTTAAAGAACTGGAAGGTAGCCTCGCTGTCAAAGGCACGGAAGAGCTCCTCAAAACTAGCCTGAGGAAGAAACAAAATCGGAATTAATATAGCTGGTACAAAATATTCCTGCTTTCTATGGCTATGACAAATTGACATTGTTTGAGAGTTTCTATATTAATCCTCAGTGACGCACAAAATGCTAATGCAATACAAGGCCTACAAGTGACTGTATCCAAGAGTGCTCTGCAAGATATGGGTTACCAGGGTAACGATACAGCATCGCTGAGGAGAGAGCGAACGAGATTATATATATATATATATATATATATATATATATATGATGGAATTGTGGATCAGGATCCTGACAAAACTGCATGGTGGCTGGATTTGAGCCACCAAGAGTCCTTTCACTGCTGTGTGTTTGTGTTTGAGTACTGTATTTATTCCTCCAATCAGGTTAGAAATATGTCATGTACTGCAACTCCATCATCACAGCTCAACCCATTTCATCATTGACCCCATTCCATTTTTGTCCTTTTTCCCTCAGCTCATGAATTGCTTCTATTGGTGTCTGACAATTTCTAAAACTGGCCCTTGGTCATTGACTTACTCACACAGCTAACACCCACCTCACTGACTGTATCATCAAGACCTTCAACAGAAAAAATATTTTGGCTGAGCATAACTGGACAATCTACCATAATATTTATGGTCATCATTATTTCTGGACTAACTTCACTGGAAAAATCAGATTACACAACTTTCCCATTAGCTCAAGCATTGTCACTGGGCTAACTTTATAAATATAATGTTGGGTGACAGATTTAAATGAAAGGTTGACCATATTAACCTGGTACCTCCAATGTAAAGCTAAAGAAGCAAAAATGTGGACAGGAAAAAACTGAATAACTGCACTTGGTTAAAGTGAAAACTGCAAATCGTGACTTCGTTGTGAACATAATAGAAAATGTTACATTTTAAATAATGATGATGTTTATTTGTTGTATAAGCTTCTAGTCTAGTACTTTCATAATTAGAATATAATGAAATGTACTCTTGTAGTAGTGAATTCTGTGGTACATTTCTAATCAATGTACTATGGACATTCGTGGTGAATCTAAACTATTTACCACATGAACACTTATCATACAGTGCACAATTTAACCACGTAATCGGTGTTTTGTCACATACATGGGATATTCAGATACAGATTTAGAAACATAACTGCAAAAACACTTAAAAAAAAAATCACATGTCAACCACACAATGGCTTTGCTTATACTTGGATATTTAAAGCAAAGAAAACATCAGTCATGGTCAAAGTCAAACACAAAATTGGAGCCATACCCTGGCCTCAGGTCTGTTAAACATATCCTGGTCCTCCAGGGAGGCGACAAGGCAAAATCGGTTGCACTTCATGGTTTTCAAATGCATGATGGACGCTTGCTGGATCCTCCGGAGAACTTGAGGAGTGAGTGACCGTAGAGGGCAGGAGGGATGGAGAAGAGGGGTCCGTTTTACCTTCCCCAGCGTGAGGACAATACAAATAAAGTTGCTGCCAGAAATAAATCCTATACTTCCCTGAAGAGCAGCTGCAGCGGTTCTCCCCGCTTTCTTCCTCTTTTTTATATCACATCAATCGATGTCTATGAGCTTGACGCCAGAAAACGATTACAACCAAAATAAGAAATTCGGATTGAAATAAAAACAAAAACAACAACAAAGAACAGGATACTACAGAGGCACACTGCAGTCTGTGCAGAATCTTCTAGAAGGTGCTGTGTTACTGTACCACTGGCTAAACCTACTGGAGGCTCAGTCAAGTGCAGCCGTTCTCTGCTTTTTATACAAGAGCCGCCCCCAGCACCACAGCAACAGTCTCCACCCATTCAGGAAAAGACTGAGGCTACAAGCCCTGCCTACCATAACCGCTCTCCACCGAGACTGCTGTCTGTGCTGACTAATCTGTAATCAGATCGAGAATATGAGGCCTGGCAATGGAAAATATGTGCCATTGCCTTCCATACAACCTTAAACCCAATTCTGCCAGTCTCCACACTGTTCTCACACATTCCTACTGGACATGTAGGACTGGAAAACCACGATCTGTCCCACAATTATCTTTCTCTCTCACAAACACAGTGTCCCACCCCACCCTCCCTTCACGAGGAGCTGGATGGAAAATCTAAATCAGCTGAGCTGTGCAAAGAGGCAGCTGTGTTATCAAGAGCTCCCTGCAGCATACTTTCCATGGGTGTTAATTCCCTTCTTGTCTGTCTCTCTGACTTTACTCTGTCCATCTCTTCTACCCCTCATTCTCTTTGTCTGATTACAGAGCCGGTGGATTTGCTGCTCTATTGCAGTGCAGCCATTCCATCATTTTAAGTGCCGTTCAGCTCTAAGACGTCAGACTTATTTTTACACACTATGACGTCTTTCTCTCTGGACATGTCTGGCAAGCCTAACAAACACAACTTATCCTCTGTTGCTCACACTCTTTCTTTTTAATGAGGACTTACTATCAGGTTAAATACCACTAATCATATGTCATAACCACTAAAATGACACAGGTATATCCAAATTCTTATTTAGTTCATGATTCAGTGTGTGTGTGTGTGTGTTTGCTGAAGTTAACCATTCTTCCAGTGAAGCCAAACCTCTCATGAGGCAGTGGAAAATCAGAAGTGTGAAACCAAAAGCTAACATAAGGAAAGAATGCGGAACGGAAAAATGTAGAGCACAATGTAGTGGTGTGAGACACTGCAATAATGATCTGCAGGGCTCTGACATTTCTTAAACAGGTGGTGATTTGCACAAAACCACATATTTCCCAGCAAGCTCTGCCACTGTTTGTAGCAATTTGTGACCCCACAGTCCTAAGCGAATACTGCACACAATCAGTGAGCTCTGATCACTGAGAGAGGATATTAAAAGTCTACAAAACACTGTTAAAATGTCAGGCTTTAGTGATGTTAAGAAAGTTGTTTACTTCCATTTATAATGTAACCTATAATATGTGCAATTCAACTGAAAAACAAACAAAAATTATTCAGAGTAGACAACTAAAAATAAATAACTAAAATAAGGTGGTTGCATAAGTGCACACACCCACTTATATTTAGAGATGTGGATGTGTTCAGAATTAACGAATCTTATTCAAACTCATGTTAAACACTTGCCATTGATTAAAGTGACTTTTTAAACCTATATTTTGTTCAGCTCTTCCTATAGGATTTTACTTAATTGCATCTTACAGCAAAAGCCATAGGCCACAAAAAGCCTATAAAACATCAAAGGGATCTCACTGTTAAAAGGTATCAAGGGACTTCAGAGAAGGAAAAGGTCAGGAGAAGATCAGAAAATATTTCCAGGTCATTAGATATACCATGGAACACAGTGAAGACCATCATTAACAAGTGCATGAAATATGGCAGTGACTTTACAAAGAACTGGACGTCCCTCCAAAACTGATGAAATCACAAGAAGAAAACTGGTCCAGGAAGCTGTCAGGAGGACTACAGCAACATTAAAGTAGCTGCAGAAATTTATGGCAAATACTGGTTGCATATTACATGTAAAAATCTCCTGTATCGAAGTATCCCCTGTATACTTCATACACTATACTGCAAAAAGTATTTGCTCAACTGCCCCTCGCAAGCATATGGACTTCAGTGACACTCCATTCTTAATACATAGGGTTTATTATGATATCTGGCCACCTTTTTCAGCTATAACAAATCAACTGATCTGTGAAGGCTTGCCAGAAGGTTTAGGAGTGTGTTTATGGGAATTTGTGACCATTCTTCCAGAAGCTCATTTGTGAGGTAAGACACTGGTGTTGGACGAGAAGGCCTGGCTCACAGTCTCTGCTCTAATTTATCCCAAAGGTTTTCTATCAGGTTGAGGCCAGGACTCTGTGTGGGCCAGTCAAATACTTCCACACCAAACTGCTCATTCATGTCTTTATGGACCTTACTTTGTGCACTGGTGCACAGTCATGTTGGAACAGGTAGGGTCCACCCCCAAACTGTTGGTATGCTGAAGCATTATGAGTTCCTTTCACTGGAACTAAGGGGCTGAACCCAATGCCTGAAAAACAACCCCACTCCTGGCAACTTCCAAACCCAGACTCGTTCATTGCATTGCCAGATGGAGAAGTTTGATTCGTCACTCTAGAGAACATGTCTCCACTGCTCTAGAGTCCAGTGGCGGCATGCTTTACACCACTGCATCTGATGCTTTGCATTGCACTTAGAGATGCAAGACTTGAATGCAACTACTTAGCCATGGACCCATTCCATGAAACACTATATGCACTGTTCTTGAGCTAATCTGAAGGCCAAGTGAAGTTTGGAGGTCTGTAGCGGTTGACTCTTTGCCGCACTATGCACCTCAGCATTTGCTGACCCTGCTTTGTCATTTTACTTGGCCTACCACTTCGTAGCTGAGTTGCTGTTGTTCACAATCACTTCCACTTTTTTATAAAACAACTGTCAGTTGACTGTGAAATATTTAGTATTGAGAAAATCTGATGAATGAATTTGCTGCACAGGTGGCACCACACTGGAATTAACTGAGCTTCTGAGAACAACCCATTGTTTCACAAATGTTTGTAGAAGCTGACTGCTAGCCTCGATGCTTGGTTTTACACACCTTTGACCACAGATGTGATTTAAACACCTGAATTGAATGGTTTGGATGGGTGAGTTAATACTTGGCAATATAGTGAATACTGGCAATATAGTGTACGTCTGGGTTGCGGGGTAGGGTGTCAAGACAAAAGTCTTTACCTACAAAGAAAAATGCAAGATACATTTTTACAAAAGCCTACATCAAGTCTTCCAAAAGCATGTGGGAAAATGTATTATGGTCTGATGTGCTCACAGCTGAACATGTTGGCCATAATTCCAAAGATATGTCAAAAAAATTCACATAATCAAAAAATGACAATACCCACAGTGAAACAAGGGTGGCAACATTATGTTTTGGGGCTGTTTCTCTCACTCTAAGAAGCCACTGTGGTGGTAGCTGGCGGGTACAAATTTATTTAAGGAACATAATAGTACTATGTTATATATTGACAGTAGATTTTTAAGTTCTGTTGATTTCATAATCTGCTGTTAATCTCCAGAGCATTTATATTTATTACTTTATTTTGCACAGTACTATACTGAGAACTTAATATTCAGTTCTCCTTCTGGAGAAGATCATGTGATGTACAAGGGAACAAAACGGAATGTAAACAAATGAAACATCAACAGTTCCCCACAAATGCAGACATTGCTTTTTAAATGTGAAAAAAGATCACTTGTATTAGCTTATCCGTTATTACCAATAGTAATAATCCATTAGTACCAATAGTAGCTTGTATTTCCATTTTAAAATGTGTGACAATTCTCTGGTTGCTTCTGTCATTTTAAACTCTAGTCATCCTCAGATGCTCCACACAAACAAATTATTAGTTGCATATTAAAATGCACAGATCTATCAGGATTTGTAGGTTCCATTCTGATTGACTATTTGCACAGGCGGTGAATGCACTTCTAAGCAGTCTGTATTATCAGTGTAATTGGGAACAATGGCAAGCAGTTGCTTGTATGTGATTCTTTCAGTATTTTATCATTCCTGAATTGAAAAAAAAATGCCTGCGTCTGCTTTTGATTTTCTTTTGTATTAGCAGATGCATTTGTTCCCTGCTGCTTGTTTTTGCTTGTAGCTCCTACATGTCTGTGGTTTGGTCTGTTAAATTAGGTTGTTAAGCAACAAAACGCAGAACAGTCTCTCATGTTAGGCTTGTGAGACATGGAAACATCATCGTCATTCTTAATGTTAGCTTAATCTTGTCTCTGACAGCGTTGTTTTACAAACATTTGCATGTTTTTACAAAGCACCTAGATGATGATGAGGAAAAAAGATCCAAGTAGTAATGTTAGCAAAACTGAAAATGGTCTAGATACAAAATATTATTTATTTTTCCTGGCAATAAAATAAAAATCCAACCATAAACATCTATCAATAATTTTGTCGAGATACTGGCCCTAATGTAAATGTGTTTTTTTTAATGAAACAGAATTTTGATTTAAATCATTTAAAATATTTCTATTATATAATTTCACTATTTTCTGATTCTTGTAGACCCATCATTTTTATTGAAAGGAATGTAAAGCACGTAAATGCTTGACAAATAAATCAAATTTAACACAAAGATAATGGTCTGAAAACAATTTTTCAGTAACATAGAAAACTATACTGAAAGATAATAAGAAAATGCCATGCTTAAATAAAATCTTAGAGTGTTCTAGGCACATAAATGATGAACACAGGAAAACAACAGAGTCTGTTCTATAATTTACATGTCTTAGAAACACAGAGAAATATGGGTGGTTGATAAATGTTTCAGAAACACAGGCAAGCACAAAATAATTATAGCTTTTGTGTTTTAGGTATAACAATGAGTTCTGGGATGACTCATTTTGTAAGTCATTTAAAGCCCCCCATTCAGCATATAAACCACAATATGTTGCTTACAACTGGTCAGTGCAGAACTACTAAGCTCATATAGGAAAGTTTGCTTCGTCATATTAATGTCAAGTTCCTTTATGACTCACTGTTTTAAGTCTAAATTACTCTTACTAGCCCATATTCTCATCATCCCTCCCAGGACATTCCCAAATCATAAATCAGGTGAACTTCAGCTTTCCATTTGTGCATTCCAGACTTTCCATGGAAGACACTGCAGTGGAATCTTCCATCACAAGGCAATCAGCTGAGTCCAGCCTAAGCACATATCTTTCAACATAAGGCCTACTTCACTTAGATTTTTATTATCAAAATGACCAAAAGTATTTCATTCAAGATAAAAATGTTCTGTCTTGATAATATGGTCTAATCATTAAATATTTTCATATCTTTCTGTAATGTGCTACAGTTCCATGTGTGCTAAGTAGAGATAATGATGTCTCATTAACTAATCTTATCAAACATCACTAACAGAAAAGCTGATAAATAAAAAAAATATATAATACACAGAAAACAGACTGTTGCCCTGTCTGGTGTGTTTTCCTACGTGATGCCTTTCAGTTCTGGGTGGGATCCAGACCCACTGGCTGCCCTGGTAGCCATATTTGCATATTTTGACACTACATGGGATACATCAAATGACCATTAACAAAAATGTATTGCGTTACATACTGTTTTAATATCTCAACTGATAAATCATATCCTTTAGAGATAGTAAAAATAACATTCAAAACTTGACTGTCATCCGACCCATCATTTATTCTTTAAAATCAGCTATTTTAGTTTAAACATTTCACTGCTGAGTATCTAAAAGTTGTCTATTGTGCTCACACCAAATAATGTACAAAAATAAATACATAGCTAACAGCATATTACTGAATGTGTACTATTTCTCATTACATTATTTAATGTATTTGACCAGATTTTTTCCCTCCAAAACAGATTGGTATCAACTTTACGTCAAATGTCACACGTCAAATAATCCAAATAAGTGTTCACCAATGAAATGCAATCAATTTGTACTTCACATGTCTGCCTTCATAAAAATCGAACTTTATACCTCAACCTTTAGCCCTATGCCTTGATCCAGTTATCTACCTGTCAAAAGGAGAAAGAGACAAAAATATAGAGTAATCTACAGGAAAATACATTCACCTTCACAGTTGACAGGGTACAGACATTCTTCTTTCCACAGCACCACACTCACTGGAACACATTTGCCTGTTTCTCCATTCAGAATGTAAATATCTCACATTGTGTCAGTAGATTATTTTCCTGTTCCTCATAAACACAGTTTCCACCAGCCAAGATTTTCTGTCCTACTTGGAAAAAACAGATATGCCTGCCCCACTTAAATGTGCCAGAGTAGGCTTGGTTATTGCCAAGACTGAGCTACATTAACTGAGCTGAGAAGTCCTGCTGCTAAAAGTCCATCTTTACTTAAAATAAACATTCACCAATCAATTGGCCACAGAACTGCCAAGATTAATCACAGTACTGATGAATCTCTCTTAAATATAAAACAAGATAAACACCTTGTCTTTTCTGTAGAAAACATTGTATGCAAGCCCTGTGAACCTTGCAAAAAATAAGTTCATTCTGAATATCTACAATCTAAGGAAAAAAAGGTAAATTTACAGTGTCTAGACTACTGACAAAAGGAATCCATAAAGACAAATAGAAGAACGTTTGAACATTAAAAGCAGCCATAAAGAAGATGAAACTACAAAACAGTCATTCAATTGGTCAAAAGATTCAGCAACACTCGATGACATTTTCACAAATGGGGTATCTGCTGACCTGTACTGATGAACTTTCAATTCTATCTCTCTCTTTATCAACATTAATTTTTTCATGGCTGACAATAATAGCATGCAATGAACTTTCTGAATTTTTAGAAACCAGAAAATTGACAGTAGATTTTAGAAAGGCAGTGTTTTCCAGACAGAAGGGAGAGATAATGACGCATGCCACAGGAACTTAAAGTCAAATGTCCATAAGACATATCTAAAAATAATTTAATTTTGCTGACTGCAGCATATTTAAAAAGAGTCTTAAGATGGCAGATAAGTCTTTGTTGTTGCATTGTGTGTTTCAACATTCCCTTTTTCCCCCCACAGCCATGACTTTGCAGTTCATTTTGCATTGTCTTGTAAACGTATGCATGGGTGCCAATGAAAAAGTTGACTTGAAAGCATGCTGTTGTATGTATATTTAAACATTAATCGTGCCATCATAGAATTGTGAGTTACCTCTGACACAATCCCATACTATGCCAACCCTGGTTTTTAACTTGTTATTGTTAACAATTTGCACAGTCCTCTTGCTTCTTTACAACTTTGATAAATATAGATTATAAATTATATATTTTTCAGCTACGTCATCTTGACAGAGCCATATCCTTTTAGTCTCTCAGTGTTGTGCTGTCTTCTCTCAGTAGTCAAACAGAACCACCTGTGGATTTTTTAGCTTGATTTTCTCCTATATGTCAAAAATGAAAGCTTTAAGACCTCATTTTATGGAGGAAGAAGGCTGGGTGTTCTGTCAGTTCTTGGACAGTTGCTAGGAGACCCATTTCTTTATTTGTTTAAAAATAATATAACGTCCAGTGTTGTCAGTAGCTATTTTTGAGATGGAAAAATGCTTCTGAAAATTATTACATTATGTTTGATTGTTTTAATTGGTAATTAAAGACCTGGAGGATGGTCTTCTGATTTTGTCCTCAGTAAAATTGGTCAAGATGAGGTAATGCTGTTATACTGGATAAGCAAACAGTCTTCGGTACTCACTCTGAGCTGATGTTGTCTGAACACTTCTTCAGAAACTTCCCAGGCGATAAGCGCGTCTGTCTGGTCTATCACATGGACCCCTACAGTGTCTCCGTTTCCAAAGACGTCCACACGCTCCATAGTGGAAATATTTGTATCGAAACACTGTTAACAGCGAGTGAATTCAACAATACCACTGCAGTTTTGGAAGCGTGAGCTTCTGAGCGCTACACTACAAGTTCAACTCTGCTATGCGTTAAGGCTCAGTTTCTGCTGCTCACGTTAAATAACAAACTACACAGCTAGGTACAATAAAATAGCTAAGTATTTTATTTATTTAACCCCGAAGTTGTGTTCTGTTGTCTAGGATAGAGGAGAACATTCTAATAAGTACAAATATTTGTAGTATATGAAAATATAGCAGTGTATTACATGAGACATTTTATTTTTTCAAAATTAAAGTCTCCGATACGGGGCTGTGGGTTAATACCGCAGCCTGCAGGTCTCAGCGCGAACAACTCTTCAGATAGAGAACCATTTTAAACGTAATACGCAATTTGAGATGTTACAAATTCAATACTATATTCAGTTTACAACATTACAATTTAGAATTCAGTGTGTGTGTATATATATATATATATATATATATATATATATAAATAAATAATTTGGGGAATATTGTGCTGATGTCAGAATTTTATTATATTTAATTTTTATTTTAATATTTTATCTCATATTTTTATCTGTCTACAAGCTATAAGTTATTGATATTGCAAAAATCCTTCATTTTAAACTTAGTTCATTTTAAACTTTGTTCAGGTGCTGCACACCATCAGGAAAGTTCAAACAAATAGCAAAGGAGTAAGTAGTAGTTTCAAAATGTGGAACATAAGGCAGAACCTTAGCGGTATCTTTAAAAGTTCACACATTTAGATAAGTCTATGCATTTTTCCCCACATACACACAAATACAGATTGTTAAACCATCTGTGAATATTTTTTTTTCATGAAATATTTATGATCCTAATTCAATTCTACATTTTAAAGCTCTGGACTTTTATCCTGTAAATAGTTTATATAAATCTAGGATAACTGAACATTATTTAAGAGTATGTTGGGTTCCATATGAATGAGTGTAATATACAAGTTTCACTTTTTGAATGGAATTACTGAAATAAATCAACATTTTCATGATATTCTAATTTTATGACCAGCACCTGTAGTCACCCACAGATTAGGCAGATGCACAGAACCTGAGCAACTTTCAACTCCCTGGTTTGCGTCTGTAGGTCTCTCCCTATTAAAAGGGAAGGAAGCCTGGCCTTGTGTGACTTCTAATAACTATGTTGAGGGGTTGCCAAGATGACTGCTGAGTGGACAGATTGATGATTGTGGATTGGACAGTTTATAGTCCAGTCCTCTTTGTTTTTTTCAGGAAACAAGAAGGTGGATTTGTGCTACAAAGTACAGATGGAGGACTGGGTGACTGAAATCCTGGAGCTATATGACAGACATATCGGTGAGTGAAAAACACATCAGACAGGACGAGACAACAAAATTCCACCCCCAGTCCAGACCCTTGCAGAGTCCATCACTGACCTTTCTGGAGTGGACAGCATGGCAGGTGGACATCTGGCTAAAATACCTGAGCGAGGATGGTTGCACTGCATTCACAGAGCTGGTCAGTACACACTGCATCCACAAGGCTGTCACTTGTCAGTACACACTGTGTTTAAGTCTTGAGTGTGGCAAACTCCTTTAAAATGAATGGGACTGGGATCCTGACGTTCTGCTGATGACAGTAAATTCTGAACAATGTCTAGAGTGACCACAGTGCAGCATGAATGCATCTTTACACCAACCACAGAATGAAGCAGGATTGCTGCTGCCCTTTTGGGAGAGAGGAGAATGAAGAATAAAAGAGAGGGAGGAAGTAGCGGGGCAGGGGAAGAGGAGGGAAGTGGGAGGAGGAGAGCAAGAAGAAAAAGGCAAGTGAGGAAATGGATGAAATAGAGAAGAGAAAGGAGAGAATAGAGGAGAAATGTGATAAACGAGGAGGAGGAGATATAAGAGGAGAGGAGGGAAAAATGAGTAACATATGAGAGGTAGAAAACAGGAAGAGTGGGAGGAGAGACGGGAACAGAGGGTTAAGCCAAGGTCAATGGGAGAAGGAGAGGGATGAAAAAGATGAAATGGACAAAAAATGAGTGTACAAGAGAGATGTGAGAGGAAGTGAAAGAGGAGATAGGAGAAGAGGGAGGAGGAGAGAGAAAAATATAGAAGGAGGGAAAAATAAGAAGAAAGGAAGATGAGAAATTGGGACAGAGACAGGGTGGGAAAAGAAGATGAGAAAGGAACAGGAAGATGGAGATGAGAGAGAGAAGAGAGGAAGAGAACAGGGACTAGAGAAAAGGAACAGGATAGAGAAGGAGAGGAGAGAGAAGAGAGAGGTGATGGTGTACAAGAGGAGGAATTAGCAGAGAGAAGAGGAACAGAAGTGGAGTAGAGGGAGGAAAGAAAATAAAAAGAGGAGAGAGCTAAAGGAGTAGGGAGGAGGAGGAAAAAATGAAGGAGAGTGCGATAGAAGGGAGGGATTAGACGTAGTAGGAGTGGGGGGAGTCTGACAAGGAGAGAGACAGGAGAACAGGTGAGAGGAGAGAGTAGAGTCCAAACAGGGGAGAAGCAAACAGCAGACACACCCTTAAACAACAAAGAGCAGCTCCTCTTAAGTATCTTCATTTACAATTAGAGCCTTTTGAGGACACTTCACCAGAGACACTTACAACAAAATAATAAAAATCCTCTGTCTTCAACTGGGACACTTGGCAGCCAAACCAGGACTGGGGTCCAGAGACCACTGAACTAAGACCCAGTGAGATACAGGAGTCAGGGCTGAGACCTAAAGAGAGGGAAAGAAACACACCAGAGCAGCACCACACAACACTCAGTGTGAAACCATGGGAGATATTTAGCAGCACATGTCAATGTTTCACTGGATTTGTGAGTGTGTACTCTTCTGAAATCCCTCAACGTTATTCAGTCCTTGGGAGAACTGCTATTATGAAATTCTTCAGGTTCACTCACACTGGCGCTTGTCTTCTCCTGGCACTCCATGAGGGGCAGCTATGTCCACCTGCAGTGGAATACAGCCCCCTAAAACTATAGCTCTCTAACAGGCTCCTGTATCTCTTTAGGCAATGTTACTACTTTTATTACTATTTTCCACATCCATTCCAGTATTTTCCATTCAAAGTCAACTCAATGCATGATCACTTCTACAACATTTAAATGTATAGTCCACGATTTTTTTTATATCATATTCAGATGTTTCCTTACCATTTGCTATATCTCTCCAGTCTGTGTCTATAAATGAATGAAAAAACGAACAGACTCTTTGCGGTATGCTATTTCTACTCATGGCAGGGGCATCTGGAGATGTTTTAATGGACAGAACTCCAAACGTTGAAAGGCACAAATCGAATTGAGGATTATGCTCTATTCCTGCTCAATGTGTGGGTAATATTGACTTAAATTTGCTGTTTCTGAACACTTAAGGTGGATATATCGGCCAACTGCATTATCGAAAGTGCTACAAAACTAAACAGGTCAAGTTACAAACTAGAGGTCTGCATTTCCAGGAGGAAACGTGAGATGTTGCGCCGCCGAAACCCCCGTCCCCCGATCCGCGTCTTTCCCGCTTAAAGCGAGGCCGTCGGTACGGAAAACCCGCGTGGGTCCTAGGCGACGCTATGGTGAAGGAGTTGACTGCTAAGCTGTTGGTAGTGGGATGTTAAGAGAGCACTCTTCCACAGCAGTTTGCATTGGACTCCATGGAGCTCCGTAGGCCGTGATTGGAAAACGAAACATTTTGAATTCCACCTTTAAAAACAATTCCACCTTAAGAAACCCAGAATTGTATTGAGATGTCCACATCGCAGGCTAAAAGAGTCTTAAAAGCAAAAAAAGATGGCCAATACATTTTAAATACCACCTTAAGAAACCCACAATTGTATTGAGACGTCCACCTTTAAAAATGACCACGTGAAATGAAGCTTAAAATGTTGAAAAGACAGCCAGTATATTGTGAATGAGGTATTCTTAAAAAATTCCACCTTAAGAAACCATGGATAATTAAGAAGTCCCCCTTAAAAATAACCTTTAAAGTGTTAGAGACTGCCTATGTCCTTCACAGCTCTCCCCCTCAGTATTTGCCTCTGAAATGAAGTTTCTAGGATGTTATGGTGAATTGTTCAGCTGAAAAGTGAAAAACCGTTTTTTGGCCAGTGAACCTACAGTGGCTATGACGTCACCCACTCTAAATGTCTTCCATACAAGTGAATGGAGGGATATTCAAGGAGGGATAGAAAGAGAAGGATGAGTGCGAGAGGTCCGAAAACGGAAGTGACGGGTCCCGGTGCGCCCGGGTCCGACCATCTGAAATCTCGTGTCCGTAGCTTGAAAATTGACTGAGTTAGAGCACTTCAAAAATTAATTCCATAGAAATGACAGGGGAAAAACGGAGCGAAAAACGAGTGTAGCGGACGAACGAGTGCGGGTATCGGAAAGCTGTATACAAGCCCACATTGTCGCTATAGGATGCACGATTTCCAGGTGGAGCGATAGCTCGAAAGCTGCGGGACTAGTTAAGCGGACAAGGAAACGCGGAATAATAAAAATAATAATATGACTTAAGAACAACAATATATTGTGCGCTGCTAAAGCAGCTGGCGCAACATAATGAGTTTCTGTGGTAATTCAAACAGTGAATAAAAACTTGTACTTCAGCCACGTACAATCAACGGTTATTTTCCCTCAAACTTACCGTTCCACCGCCCTGTGCAAGACTGATTCCAGGTAGTCTCCGAACCCAAAATCCGATAAGCTTTTACAGGCAAAGAATGAATACCATTCCACCTTAAAATATGCGGAGCTGCGTTTCCCCCACAATCAGGCATATACAAATGCTCAAACTCTCAAATGTACATGCTTTTATTGATTTACTAAAATAAAATGTGACTCCTCATCTACGGAAACAATTTACATATTTTAATCATTTTACTGTTTATTTAATGATTATATTTTCACTTATTTAAATAACTGAAAATGCTAATAAGGGGCAATTATATTGTTTGGCTCATTACATATGTAAGCAATATATGCCTATAAACCAATGTCAGTATTATTATTATTAATGCGATTATTAAGAGTAGCAGTAGTTTGTGTTGTGCTTCTGAACAGAATTATTTTTCTGATAATAAATCATTAAATATTTTGTAAGCTGTAAAAGTCCCTGTAGGCAGTGATCAGTACATATTTGGTAAAGGTGTCAATGTCCCAGAAAGGGACAGCCATTTCTAAAATGTCTAGTAGAGAACCTTGGATACGTCCTGGACACAAGGTGTCTGACTAATCGCACCAATAAAGGAACACTAGGTAGCATTTTAACTGTAAAATTGCCACTTCAGATCAATGTGATGCTCCACTCACCTGAATTAGGGAGGACAGAGTCTCTGTCACGGTTACTCCATGCTCAGCACTGCAGACAATTTTGAGGGTATAAAACCACCCCTTCGTGCACCCTCAACTACTGGACAGTACTGTAAAACTGAATCACACTCTGCAACTGTAGGGGGAACCCAGGAGCAAAAATACCATGCATCTTAGTGTTCCTTTAACAAAGCTGTTTTCCCCTAACTCTTTAGCTGTGAAAATCCTCATCAAGCTCAAATCTCACCTGGACATAGGTCAGCTCTGTACTGTTCATCTTCTGAACTTAATCAGGAGTGTAGTAATTTAGGGTCTGTTCTGCCATGCCACAATGTCACCAGTATAAATGTTTTTTTGTTTTTTTTTTGTGATTGTGAAATCAAACAAATTAGAAAACACTTCAGCTTCAATGATATTCTCAAACAACTTCTGTTTTAGGGAATTTAGAAATTTATCCATCTGTAATTATGCTATGGGGAAAATGGCATCACAATTAATTCCGTGGCCTTAAAAATTCTAGTATATATATATTCATTGTTTATTCTTAGATCTTTAAATTGATCAAATTTTAAAACGTGAGATGTTAAAGGAGGTGGGTAGCTGAAAGCATGTGCTGAGCTTTGTTTCTGTGCTTGGTAGAATCATGTGATTGAGGGAGATTTAGCAAAACTATATAATGGACTAAAAATTACTAAAAATGTATTAATGAAAATGGTTAAATTATAGTTAACCATTTTCTTGGAAAAACAAACATCAAAGTGATCACGGTAATTTATTTTAACAATCAAGGTTGCATTATATACAAAGCAAGCGACAATCTTATGGCAGAGGAAAAACTGCAATGTTTAATCAAAATTGTGGATACTACACTTCACATTAGGAAGGTGGTACTTGGGCCTATACAAATAATACAAAAGTATACTGCCTTATGTTTGAAATCCCGTCTCATTCTGCCCAGTGTCCTAAATGATAAAACAAATTTCATATTTGTGGTGAAGTATCTTCCATCTTTCTATATAAGATCAAGCAAGGCAAATCAATTAAAAAAAGAAACCTGAAACAATTTTGGTCACCGATTTGGGTAGTCTATAGACCTAAGATATTCGTCTGTTAACCTTTGCTAACCATGGTCTCTGTACTTCCATATCCAACACTTTAAATCCAGGTTTAACCTTACTGTACAAATCCTGTCTTATTTTCTGTTACGGAATAAACAAGATTAGCATCTGTAGTCCATCTTTTGTGAATACAAGTATAGTTTTGTACCAATGTGGAGGAAGTGCTGAAAGTGGCAAAGGGCATTTTGCCCTTAGTGTAAAACACACCATTTCACTGCTATTGCCTTTAGGGATGACAGACAAGTGAAAACAGCACATGTGCATGTGTATTCATTTTGTTTACATAACACTGATCTATGAGATTGCAGTTACTAGGATAAATCTGAAGCTTGAAGAGACAGCTTGAGAGATTTATATTAAGGGTTAAAATCTTTCAGTGGCTAGTCCTATCGAGAACAAATATTTTCTTTAACTAACAGGACATGAGCATCACTGCTCAGACTACTGAAGCAGTAACAAAACAAACAGGATAAATGCAAAAAAATTTTTTTTTGAATTAACAAATAACAATAATGAAAATTAACATCAAGGTTACATGTGAAAGCGTATAGCATAAAGTACAGGTGTCTCAACAAGAAACAGCTTTTGTCCTCAGTAAATATTATGCATTCTTATTGTTCATATCACCCCTTGCCTTTAAGGTTGATGCAAAATTCCACAGCTATCATAAAGCACCCCAACACAAAGCCTACTGGGCAAAAGCACATACAATTTTCAAACAACTCAAATTACAAGATAAAACAGTACTGTACACTTCCTAACCTGCTAAAACTGACAGTATGCCCCTTTTAAATCAACACCTGAATCAACTCCTCCCCCAACAGGTCTTCAAATATAGTTAATCCCAGATGTATTTTCAATCAGGCTTAATCTGTCAACAGCCAGCAGACACTGACCAACCATGTTTACAAGCCAACTCTGTCAGGTACAACTGCACACTAAGGAAAATATTGTCCATGAAGCCATGTTTTCCTGAAAATTTAATTGCTTAAAAAAAAAATCCTCCTGATCACAAAATTACTTAATATAAATGAGATTTACATTTGAGATGAGGCATGAGGCTGGGTGGGGTAAAAAGACAAACTTAACTTTCTAACCAGAAAGTTCAAAAGAGCAACTTGAAATAGGCTGCTTCTTTCAACTATAGAGAGAGATCACACCAAAGTCAAATAATACTTCACTTTGAATCTGACCAAGCAGTGCTTTTGCTTCACTGTAAGAGGAAGCCCCTTATTCCGCCTGAAGACACAAAATGATCTTGTCTAGTGGATTACATCCTGAGGCAAAAAGAAATCTTTTGCCTACAGCGATGTCACCGGCTAAGGAAAATGTCTTGATGGTTGAAATATCCACTTGAAGCAGCAATCAGCCTCCTGAATTACAATCCCATGTTGATATCTCTTCTTGTTATTTACGTGTTAGGGATACAGTAATTAAAGCAGCATAGATGGTTACTGCAAAAGAGAGATCAGACAATTAATACATTGTACAACTTATACAGTTAATTTTAAAAATAAAAAATGTGAAGAGCCCTGCTCCACATTTTTAAAAATGGATGTTTGTGTATTTTTGGCCTTCTGTCCACACACATTAAAATGCCATTGTAGGTCACTGAAAAGCTGGAAATTTGAAAACTCAAAGGTGCTTCTTGAAAATGCTTGTTTGGGCATGTCTCTTTCAGTTTACATTTCAAATTACATAGTAATTAAAATTTGTTAAAAAAAAAAAAAGTAGAGATGCATGTACTTTGCATCTCTACTGCAAAGTACAGTAGAGGGGAGTGGGGTGCACAGACAATACATGTGATGTTTTTGCATATAACATGCATACAACAGTGAGTGACTTAAGGGCCATTATCAATCTGTCTGCTGCCGGTCCTATCGTAAGTGTTCTATTGAAGGTTTAAAGAAGGATAGATACAGTACGGGAAAGAGGAATGTGAGATGGTAGGTGGAGGAGCACGCTAAAGGAAATATAAAGAAAAGGTTTTGTGAATTAAGAAAATGCAAAATTTCAATGACACCCCCTATCATTTATATCCACAAATATGTAGTGTAGTGAATGGAAACAACTCATTTGTCTTTATTTTACAAAATTTGCAAACTCAGAGAAAAGTAAAACATGCTGTTGAGGACTAAATCTTTTATTTGGGAAAAAAAGTAGACAAAAACCTGAGCTTTTAAAAAGATCCAGATACACGTGGGCAGGGCCTTACTTTAATTAATGAGATTCATTGCTGTAATGAGAATCAATTTTATTCCCTGACTTTAAGCATTAATCTTGCTATATTGCTACAAAAACATACTTGAACTAATTATGATTTTTAAAAGATGTTTTTCTTGATTCCTCACTATAAAGCACCAAGCCGATTATTACAACAAAGTGCAACCCTAGTAATAGCCGTATTGATTACATTGATCACGTATGTAACATATTCAGGTGACTATACAAGGTGACCATAAATTCAGGTCACAAAAGAGAAACTTGCAAATGCAAGGTTTAATCAGCAGACCTTTCCTGAATTAGTAGCTATTAACTTATTTGCTGATGTAAAGCAATATCTTAAAAGGCAGCCATTTTAGCAGCTGATGCACACAAAACTGTTAATTAAATGCAGAGCATGGGGCAGGAGAAGCAACAGCATATGCACACTTTTTCTCTTTGATTTCTGGCTCTTTCTGATATGAATGTAAATAAGGAAAATGACTGATTGATCTGCTGCTGTAAGGTGTTCTTGTGCACAATATAGTGATGTAATTTTGTAAGTCCACTTCTGACAGGATGTTACTTCATAATTTACACAGAAGTGGTCAAAATTGAAAATGAAATAATCTTAGCCAATACATTTGTTTTTAACAATATCTCTCTCCCCCACACACACACACAATACAAAGATCTTGGCCACTTCAACCTATAAACTGAACATGGGGTAATCGCCTCCAAATTGAAAAGAGTGGAAGAAAGTTGTAGAAGAAATGAGCATCATCAGCCTTGTGTGTGGTGCTTTCAGCAGCTTTAACTCAAGTAGGGACAATGCGAGTTAATTCTAAAAAAGAAGTAATTGGTCATTGGAAATTAATTCACAGAGCAAATTTGACAATGGCAAACTTGCAACACAAATATTAGAAAGTGATCATGGATTTAGATTCCCTGGGTCTTTAAAAATGCTTAAATTCCAAAAGGAAATAAGTATGAACTAAATTTAAAACAATAGTTAGAAATTGCTTTTACATTGACAGTATCAACAGTTTGGAAAAATATCTCTTACCCGTTTTTCATCATCCGAAATATGTGGCCTTGCAGTGTTCATCTCCTCCTTACTTTCAGCAATTTGTTTACATTTCTAAAAATCAAAACAAATGGACACATTTATGGTAAATTACTAATTTAAATTGATACAACTTGGTCCATTCACTTGTATTAAAGTAGCATAGTTTAGGTAAACTTCAAACTTCCAGTTACTGCCACTCAAATGCATCTGTTGAACTCAAAATGATCTCACCTCTGTTAATTCTTTGATACTGATGCTGTTAGCCTGCTGCGCCACTTTTCTCTTCACTTCTTCAATATTGGCCAGATTAGGTGTAGGTGCTGGAGGAGGTTTGTTGGTAATGGTGGGCAGCGGAGGCATAGGGGGCATAGCTGCCAGGGCTCCCATGTTGGATAGAGCTGCAGTCATGGTAGCTGCTGTCATGCTAGCCATAGCAGCGTTCATAGGCATGTTTGGCATTGCAGGCATACCAGGTATGCCCATTGGCAGGTTCATGGGCAAGCTAGGAACGGGCAAGGGCAGAGGCAAAGATAGGGGGGCTGAAGTAGGAGTCGGTAAAGGCAACTGGAGGATGGCTTTAGGCCTGAGGCTTTCTGGGATGGGCATCCCTGCTTTAGCACACATTGCAGCAGCATTGGCTTTAGCAATTTCCAATAGCTGATCTTTGTCTGTACAGAAGAAATTTGAAAATACATATGAATAATAAGTCCATAATATTTTAAACTGCATGCACTCAATGCAAGATTGTCCTTACCTAGTTCAGTCAAGCGTGGTGGTGTTTTGCTTGAGCTGCGACGAGTTCTTGAAGTAGACCTTCTTTTACGGAGAATGAGAATGGGTGAATGGCTTGGTTCACGTTTCCATCTATCCCGTCTATCAAAAGAACGACCTCGAAACACAGGTCTTCTCCGACGAGAAGGAGAGCGAGATCTTTTAGAACGTGAATGTCGTGGCCGCGATTTTGACCTTGATCGCGACCGTCTTTTTCTGGCAGGGGAACGGGATTTAGATTTTTTGCTTCTTTCTGGACTTTTAGATCTTTTTCTTCGGGCAGGAGAGCGTGATTTAGACCTCCTTTTTCGGACTGGAGATCGAGACTTGGATCGTTTTCTTTTGGGTGATCTTGACTTTGAGCGGTTGGTTCTTGTGTGTGATTTAGACCTTGATTTTCCCCTACGAGTGACTGATCTTGAACGTGACCTCCTTTTTCGGACTGGTGACCTTGACTTTGACCTTTTCCTCTGGCTATGTGAGGGAGATCTAGACTTCCGTTTTCTTACAGGAGATTTGGACCTTTCCCTACCACTAACTGACTTTGATTTGGACCGTGTCCTATGGGTAGATGAAATGGACCTGGAACGCTTTCTATGAATAGGCGACTTGGATTTTCTCCTAGGTTTTGACCCTGATTCCTTTTTTGCTGGACTAAGTGATGGTGATCTTGAGTTATCAGACTGCTCATTATCATCGGAGCCAGTACTGTCACCCTGAGGTAATGGTTCTGATGAAGAAGATCTTGATCTAGATCTGTTTTGCCTCCCTGTTGATTCCAAGGTGGTCTTTGAGTCCTTTTTGGCATTTTCATTTTTTGATTCAAGATCTGATTGTGTTGAGCCCTCACTTTTGAGTGGGGATGCACATTCACGTGACAGTGGTTTCCAACCTTTTGTAGTCATAGACTGATCATCTCCAGAGGCAGATTTCTGAATTTTTGACATTGATATTCCTTTAATATCACTTTCAGAATCTTTCTGGTGTTCCACTGAAGACTCTCTTTCTTCCGCAGGAGATTTAGACCTGCTCTTAGCTGGAGACAGGCTTCTATCTGAGGAATGTTTTTCTCTTGAATTGGATCTAGATCTGGATCTTGATGTGTCTCTTTGAGAAAGAGATCTTGATCTCTTACTTTGAGGTTTCTTTGCTCCTCTACTAAGTTTAGGTGAAGCAGTCTTCGAATGACGAGAGACAGACCTTGATTTAGATGTGTCTCTCTGTGAAAGAGATCTTGATCTCTTACTTTTAGTTTTCTTTGCTCCTCTACTACGTCTAGGAGAAACAGTCTTCGAATGACGAGAGACAGACCTTGATTTGGATGTGTCTCTTTGTGAAAGAGATCTTGATCTCTTACTTTTAATTTTCTTCGCTCCTCTACCAAATCTAGATGAACCAGTCTTTGAATGACGAGAGAGAGACCTTGATTTTGAACGCTTACTCCGCTTAGGAGACCTTGATTCTGACCTTATCCTCCGTGGAGACTTTGACTTCCTTTGTCGAACAGCAGGGGATCGTGATTTTGAGCGCCTGGAACGTAAAGGAGAAGGAGATCTACTTCGCCTAGACCTTGATCTGTTATGAATGGACTTTGATCTAGACCTTCTGTTTCTCCTCAAGCGAGACCTAGACCTCCTGAGGATCACGACTGACCTTGAACGGGTTCGTCTCATTCTCCTAACAGACCTGGAGCGAGATCTTCTTATACGAGACACTGGTGTCCTTCTTCGAGAACGTGACCGTGAGCGTCTTACTCTTCTGACAGATCTGGAGCGTGATTTGGAAACACGAATCTTTCTGCGAGAAACTGATCCTTTAGACTTTGACCTTGATCTGCGTGTCTTTACTATAGACCTAGACCTTGTTCGACGGTTGCGCCTTGGAGATCTGCTTCTAGATCTTTTGGTCTTGGCACGGGACCTAGAGTCAGAACGATTCCTTCTCTTTCCAGAGGGGGATGCTGACTTGCGTCTCTTTCTAGTGACTGATCTAGATCTAGACCTATGATTTTCTGAAGGAGACCTTGAGATTCGTTTTTGCATGCCACTTTTTTTTCTTGGGCTAGACACAGATCTTTCTCTTGAATGTGATTTGTCTTTTCGATGTGCTAATACACAAGATGATTGTTTTGGGGTTCTGGATCGACTACGGCTTGAATTATTCCCTTTATTGTATGAAAGTGATCGGGACCTTGATCTAGACTTTGACCTCTCAACATTCCTTTTTCCTCTCTTATCTCCATTAGGTTCTTTCTGGTCAACTTGCTCTTTTTGGACATTCTCCTGTTTCGGGATAATATCAGGAAGTTCCTGGGTTTTGCTAAAGCTTCCATTTTTCTCCCGGCTCTCCATTTGTGTGCTCTTCTCACTGTATGTTTCCCTACTTACAGCTTGACTGTGTGTAACCTCAGGAGACTCCTGTTTCTTCCATGCAGGTTTTGCATGTTTCTCTTCACATTTATCAGGTTTGCTACTTACATCTCCCTTTACTTCATGAGGTTGTGAAGTTTTCTCTTTATAATCGTCCTTTGAAAGCTTCACTGCACCTATAGGAGACTTCCTGCCCAAGCTTGGTGAGCCTACTGGCAATGCCTGTGTCAATTTTGATTCTGATTCTGACTCTGACCCAGACTCGGATGTACTGGTCGACTGTGAATGAGAAGGAGAATTTCTCTCTTGCTTTTCTTCTTTTCGCTTCTTTTTCTTCTTTTTTTTCCCTGCATGCCGCTTTGTTTTTCTGATTTTACCATCATCTGCGTCATGACGCTCTGCTAAGAAACATATATCACAATATATGGAAATGAATTTCTTAAGATGAATTTTAATAAAACTCAAATATGATAAGGGCACACAAAATCAAACCACAATATTTTGTATTTAAAACATTATTATATTTTTAAAAAAATTACCTGCAGCTGAATTTTTTGTGGCTTCTTTATTATCTTCATGACTGCGAGTCTCCAAGTTGGACAAGCCTTGTTTTTTCACACTAGATTAATAAAAAAAAAATTATTTTACCTCCAAAAATTAGCTTTGCCATAACGTTAATAAAAATGTGCTATAACAATTTTCTTTTTGTACACAGAAGATTCTTACCTCAGTTTTGCTTGAGAATCTCCATCCGATTCTACTCCAGATTCAGAGCTGCTCTCCTTTTCACCCTTTCTCTTCTTGCGCTTCTTCTTACTTTTGTGTTTTTTATGTTTCTTATTTTTCTTTCGCGGTGTCTCACTACCATCCCTGAGAGCAATATCTTCATGTAGAGTAGTTTCAGATGGATCCTCTGTGGAGGGAACACAAAAGGCTTATAGATTTTAAAACAATCTAAACCATAATAATACAAATCTTTGCATATTCAGCAGGATCCTACTTAAGACTGCAGCTGATTCAAATCCACTTCAAACAATTATCTGGGGCAAGTCTTGTAAACTAAAAATTGTAATGTTTGCTAAACACCGGTGTGTATAGAGGACTCCCATAACTTGTCATGCATTGCAAGGAATTTGTCTATCTGTTTTCTTCCTGCGTCATATATATAAATGAGTGGGCAAGCGAGCAAGAGATGTGAGAGACTTGATTTAATGACAGTACCGTAAACGTGAATTACAGGTAGGGGGTGCTCACATTTCTTATACTTTTACTGATTATATATTGAAGTTAGACATACCAATACTGGGATTTGCTGCACATTCCATTTGTGCAACTCAGAAAGAAACAACTTGACCCTGGTTGAAACCGAGAATATTATCCTTCAGCCTGACTTTGTGAGGTGAGGGATGTTAACAGAATTCTCAAAGTTCACTCTGTGGGGGGGAAAAAAAGAGAAAATGTCATAACTAAAATGAAAACAATAATAATAACAATTCCAACATAAATTTAGAGTACTGTCATTTTACAGCTGGTGGCTCTGTGCACTCAGCTAATAAAGTCATCTAAACCAACACATTCACATACATTTGGATATAATATTACCACAGGAAACAAAACAAAACAAAATGTTGCACACACTTTTGCAGAGCTTTTTCCTTGATGGATCTCGTAATGAATGCAGTGAGGAACAAATCCTTCTCATTTGTCATCTTCAAAATATTTAATTTTTAGGTTATTTTTTTTGATGAATAAAATGAGAATTGTTATTTCAATGCTAAGCAGCAACTCCCAATGACGACAAATGACAAAAAAAAAGATGAAAAATGACAAATGAGCAGGAGAATGTTTTAATTTTGCGTTACAATAAAAACGTTACTCAAAAAATTCTATTTAAATATCTTTTATCTCCTTTTCATAGAGAATGGGCAACTACGTAATGAGGCATTGCATTCTGGGTAGTGTGCAATGTATTTTAGGTCATGCCTCATTCTCTATTAGACACAGACATAAGTTGAGAAGACTCACTGAATAGCAAATTTGTTTCATCAATCAAATGCAGGATTTGAACTGGGTTTTATCATCAGTTATTAGACTGAGACTGTGAGCTTCTTGAACACTCCGCCATGAAATAAACTGGGGCTGCAACATGCTTTCTTCAATGTGTTCTATGCAGTTATAGCAATATTATAAACCCATAGAGAAATTAGATGTGCAAACATTGGCTGAATTTAAACTGAGAAAAAGTTATCACAGAGTAATCACTTTTGTGATAAGTCTGTGGGCTCTTTGTTTTTGTGTTTTACTGGTTAAATTATTTACTGATTTTTATACAATTTGGCTTTATTTGCATTTTGACTTGTCATTACCTTGAAGGTTACACTGCTGCTTCTTAATGTGCTTGCAGTTCATTTCACTTATTTATAAGGTGAACTTGATACATTTACATCAGCACAGCACTCATTAATGTTACTACACAAAGAGACTAGCTACTTAAGCAGACTTCCATCATATATTATGGCTACATGTGGTAGGCAACATATATATATATATATAGAGAGAGAGAGAATATATATATATATATATATATATATATATATATATATATACACACACACACACACATATACATACACACACAGAAGGAAAATAACCTTCTTAATAATCAATGTAACACTAGTCAATGAAAAAATATTTTATTACAAATAATTTACGAGCATTTCTACTGATCCATTCGTTATCATATTTTCACATAATTTGAAGACCAGATACTGTGCTCAAATGATGCATTAAATGAAAAATACACAAAAACAGAGATTCATATTTTCATATTAGGATCCTACTCATTACTCAAACACAACTTAAAAAAAAATAAAAAATTAATAAAAATTATTATTAGTTAGTTACATTTTTACTGTTTGTCAACACTTGTAGTGATAATTTAGACACTTAAATAAATATAAACAGGGATCCCTGACCCATTTGAAAAAAAAATGTAAGACCGATTGTGCCCTACGGAGCATTTGGGAAGGTATTTAGGATTCAGCATTGACTCTGCCGCGGCAACGAAACCTCTACTTGATCATTCGTACTTTCAGACATGCAGAACTACTTCATTTAACATTAAGCCAAACCAGAGGAATAATTTAGGTAGTTGCACTAAAACATTACTGTCCAAGAAATCTCTCAGAGTGCAGGGACAGCTGGATCAGATAAATCAAGACAAGTGGCTTTTGTCTGTAGTCCCTCACACGTTAAAACACCACACAAATTAAATTTATGAAAAGACAATTACTAGGCCATGTATACCTTTGTATGAATAACACACTCAGATTCAGGCAGAAGAGCATAGAAATGCATTAGAGTAATAGTAGAGCTTTCCATTAGATCCTGTGATGAAAGTGCTAATGTGGCTAACCAATTTTCAATCTTTTTCTCATTACACTACACAGTGCGATCCTTTACCCCCTAACACAAAGACGAGGCAGACTTTTATGCTTCTAGGTGCTATACGACTCTCTCCACTGCAAAGAGCTCCAGAGCTGTGAATGAGATAAATTTACCTTCCTTCCTCATTCGTTTACATTAGTGCTGTGCTCTGAAACCACCCCCCCCCCCCCAAAAAAAAAAATTAATAAATAAATAAAAAATAAAACCCTGCAACCCACGAATACTATTTTAAATGTAACATGCATTTTACATATATTATACAAGGTTTATTAATTCATAACTCAGAAGCAGATATTAGACAAAGCACAGCACACAACATTAATCCACCAGTTGATATTACAGGAAGTATTCACCATTTCAGTGTTTTCATGTTGAATAATTTAATAAGCCTACAACAACGTCTATTTAACTAGTCAGACTTTATGGTAGCTGTCGTGTTCTACAAACCCAATTTAAATTCGTCTGACGTCACAATCATACTCTGTTTAGCTTTAAATATAAATACATGCACGGCACTTAGAACTGATGCAAAGTTTGATCGGTTTGAATGGTAACACTACTGTTCACCTACATGAAGAAAATGCAGCTCTTGATATGTCATTGTCAAAGCAAGTTACGGTAACACCTAACTTGCTTGCATTATCCTTTTTATTATCTATCTGTCTTACTAATTTTACCTATATTATTTATTTTACATAACTCTCATTCATATACTACAATAGTTACAAACAGCCTCTTCTATCAATTATCTGTAACATCAGCAACACTTGCATTGTAGGTGGCATTAACCTTTGAATCAGTAGAAATGTTCTGATTCAGAGTGTTTCATTACGAAAAACGTTATTTTAAACACACGCACACACATTTACAAACTAATTAAGAACGAACGCACGACTGATTTTAATTTCCCTGATCATTAAAAACGCACAGGGTACAGATTTACGACAGATAACCTTAATGCTGGTCTCTAGTTGTGAATTTGCTCTTCACGTTCACAAGCACTTCATAAAGTAAGATTGAATTCGCGTAACTCGACGAGACAATCAGAGGCTAGAAAACAAATCTCGACTCTACATAAAATTATCTACACAGAAAACGACTGAAAAAAGTTGTTAGTAAACGGTCATATTTGCGTTCCAAACTGTGTTAGCAAGCGGCTGGATGCGGATAAAGATCCGCACACACTTCAGCTTTACCCCTTAGCTTTACCCATTAAGCGGGAACGAGGCTAAAGTTAGCATTCAAATGATCCGATCCCCCTTAAACGGCACAGCATTTATATTGTGGCGCGTTCTGTTCCCGAAATGCAACAGCGCTTCTACACAATTTAAGGTGGAACGGAATACTAGAAAAGGAAGCCAGCTAATTAGAAGCTATCTGGAGCTTCATTCGACCGTTATCTGCACATATTTGATTTACACCTCCATTTGACGACACTGTAACACAAAACAACGATTACAGACAGAGGATTTCATTTATAGCAACGTTTCGGTTTGTGGTATGTGTATATTTCGAATCCAGAGATTGTAAACATCTGATGAGGCCCTGAGAGCACATTCGGTTGAGCTCGGGCTAATCACACAACCGTGGCTAACACATCAGCGACACATTTTGAGGTTTTCCCGCCCTAAACAAAAGTCCGATGTTTTATTAGAAGCGTGCGCAAAGAAGAACTGAAAACAAATCAATAATAATCTGGCATAAAAATCTATTGCATTACAGTACTGTCGGTTTTGTCTCTAACAAAGGCACCGCCGGCCCCGAAGCTAGCAGCGCTAGCAATTCAACATTAAACACGCTAGTACTTACTATTAAGATTTTACCCGCACATACCCCTGACTAACGCTGACTATAGGCAAATCTCACTGCTTTAACCCATCACGGTGACATGAGGCAAATGTACTTACCTCTATTTCCAGCTCCCCGATTCCATAACAGTTACGAAACCGCGCAAAACTTGCTGGACGTTGGTCGCCATGACATTGTAGAGCGAGCGGATCCTCCAGTTTCCCACAAACACGAGGAGAGTCCGCAGCGCCGGGCAGAACACACACCAACGCACCACCAGCGCAACCTACAGGCCCCCAATACTACCTACACTCACTCTATTACTTAACAGTTGAATTATACAGAACCTTTAATCAAACGGTGGGGGTTCCCCAGTTCTCCACCTCTCAGTTATGTTGAAATTACAATATTTGCTACATAATAACAGTTAATAGTAATAATAGTTAATAATTATGATTTTACTACTAACAGCAATGACAATACCACACTGCAGAGTCGGAATAAAGTCCTGTTGGGTGACAAATGGGAACATTGCCCAATAAGCAAACTTCTAGCTTCGTGGAGTAGGTTGAGATTGTGGAGATGTAAACAAAGCGTTTTCAGAATTTTAAAATATTAAGACAAATATTATCTTAGAGTAAATTCAGTTACTATCCTATACAACTGGAGCACATAATAAATGAATAAATGCAGTCACGTTTAACAAAGACTAATTAATCGATAGCGCTCCCGAATTTTACGTTTGCGCTCTAGAGGGGGATATTTACACAAGAAAAATGCTACAACTTGCAGATTAATTTTTTCAACTGGTGTTTTTGCGCCCTCTAGTACTGACACTGATGTGGCGCCATATTAATAGCTCACTGTGGAACATTTAAAGTACGATTGAGTTTTTACATGTCACAGCAAATGAGGGAGTAAAGAGAATAAATAAGTGACTGAATGTTTAAGTGCACGAATATCTCTTTGTGTAAATGTCTGAGTGAGTGAGAATGCCTGAAAAAGCAAGTGTATGGGTGAGAGTAAATGTCTGAGTGAAAGTCTGAGTTAATGTCTAAATTAATGATGGCACTTGAGTGAATATGTGAGTGAATTTGTGCCTGAACGAGAGATTGAGTTTTTTATTTTTATTCATTGACTAAGTGAGTGTATGTTTAAGTAAGTGCATGTGAAAATTCTCAGAGTGAGTGAGAAAATATGTGGATTAATGGGTTGACCTCTGGCACATGCTAATTTTATGGCATGAAGTTTGCAACTATTTCATTCAATCTAGCTTTTGGAAGCATGAAATTCTACAGAAACATTAGTGGTGCATATCAATCACTACTCTGAACAGTCCTGCTTTAAGAATCTCTAGATTGGTGCTCTGAACCACTTTGTCTACAATCTAGCCATTTAATTACACAGAGACTATGAAATATTTGAACAGTTGCCCTTTAAACGAGACACCTGAACATGAGTAGAGAAACAGTGCTCCAGAAAGATGTAGTGCATGCCATAATTAAGCAGTTATATGCCACAGAGTGTTCATTAGTGTTGCATAGATCACAGATACTAGGATTTCAATACAATGAATTAAAGGGACATCAACATGGGGCGGACAACAGAAAGTACATGGAATATATACAAGAAAAAGTGATACTTTGAATGAACTTTGTGTATACAGTGTCTTGAAAATGTATTCACCCCCTTGGCATTTTTCGTATTTTGCTACCTCACAGCCTGGAATTAAAATGGATTATTTGAGGGTTTGCATCATTTCATTTACAGAACATGTCTAAAATTTTGAACATTTGATTTTCTTTCCATTGTAAAGCAAACTGTTCACCTCCCTAAACTCTGTACTTTGTAGAGCCACCTTTTGTGGCGATTACAGCTGCAAATTGCTTTGGATAAGTCTCCACATTTTGCAACTGCTCCAGTTCCTTAAACTCAGATGATTTCTGCTGGAGAACAGCCATCTTCAAGTCTGAATACAGATTCTCAATTGGATTAAAGTCTGGGCTTTGACTAGGCCATTGCAATACATTTACACATTTCCCCTTAAACCATTCAGGCGTTGCTTTAGCACTATGCTTTGGGTCATTGTCCTGTTGGAAGGTGAACATCCATCCCACTTTTCAAATCACTGACAGACTGAAACAAGAATATCCCTGTATTTAGCACCATCCATCTTCCCGTTGACTCAGACCAGTTTCCCAGTCCCTGCTGTTGGAAAAACATCCCCACAGCATGATGCTACCACCACCATGTTTCACTGTGGGGATGGTGTTCCTGAGGTGATGAGATGTGAGATGTGTTGGTTTTGGCCAGACATAGCGTTTTCCTCGGTGGCAGAAAAGTTCAATTTCTGTCTCATCTGACCAGATCACCTTCCTCCATACATTTGGGGAGTCTCCCACATGCCTTCTGGCCAACTCAAAATGAGACATCCTATTTTGTCTGTAAGTAAAGGCTTTTTTCTGGCCACTCTTCTATAAAGGCCAACTCTATGGAGTGTGCGGCTTATTGTGGTCATATGGACAGATACTCCAGTCTCTGCCTGGGAACTCTGCAGCTCTTTCAGGGTTACTTTTGGTCTCTGTGCTGCCTCTTTGATTAATGCCATCATTGCCCAGTCTGAGAAATTTGGTAGGCGGCAGGTTTGTGGTACCATGTTCTTTCTACTTGATGATAATGGATTCCAAATGGATTTGATGGTGCGCCGGGGGATCAGAACAGATTTGGATTTTTTTTAAACCAACCCTGACATGTTTGGAGGTGGTTTTGCTTGGTTAGTGGTGCCTCTTACTTAATTGTATTGCAGCCTCTGGGGCCTGTGTATACTGACACTTGGTTTGCACACAGGTGGAATTCATTCTTCTGAAGATAATTGTTTGCACTATATATATATTATATTATATATATATATATATATATATATATATATATATATATATATATATATATATATATATATATATATATATATATATATATATATATATATATAAACACACACACACACATACATATCAGTGGTGGATGCTGGTCTTTCAAGGAGGGGAAGCTCACTTTCTTTCACTTCACTTTTTAAAATGTGTTGGTTTATTTATATACGTAAATTCTTCCCAAGAAAATGATCTTTGACCTTGACCCAGGGACTTGACTAGTGTCCTCTCAATGGCCAGCAGAGCTAGGCTGCTTAAACGGCCTTGGCCCATGTGAAGTGTGTCCACCTGTGAGTGCTTTGTGACGGTGGAGGGGCTAAACTGCGATAGAAGTCAGAAAGAGTGATAGAAGTCAGTCTCCAAACACAAGCATCTACAAAAAAAACCCCACCAGAAATAGAAGCTCGATTTGTCGCTAGTCATTTTTAACAAAGAAAATGCCGCTAAGAGGTTAAAGAAAGTCTGGTTCAACTCAGAACAGAATGAAAATGTAATGCTCCCACGGATCTTTACATCAAGGATCGCTGATTCGCTCATTTCACTGTCAATCAAAAAGGCATTCAGCCTCAGACAGATCATCCAATCATCATGCAGAAACTGAGCTCTCCGGACCAGCCGAGGCCAGCCCACTGCTCCATAGACCCCCAGAGACGCTGAGCGTCCGATGGGCGGGACAAAGCCCAGCATTTATCCAATGACTCGTCTCGTTTCGCTGCACTTCGCTGCTTCGCAATTGAATTCTGTGGACGCTCAGCGTCCTCACTGTTTAAATCACTGCGAACCTGTGGGATAACCGTGTCTTTGCCAGTGATAAGAAGCTGATTCTGAACAAAAGTTGAGCGTGTTGTAGTGCATATTTATTCACTGACATGTACACACAACAGTACATATTTGATCACTTATTTTTTGATATTTTAGGGGAAGCTGGGCTTCCCTTGCAGTCTTAGAGCAATCGCCTCTGGTACACACACACACACACACACACACACACATATATATATATATATATATATTCCTCTCATTTAACTCACAGTGAGTTCACAGACACACTTTCTCAGGGTCTGACAATTCCACACGCACATACATTGCTGTGGGTCAGAGTCAGAGCTGGAGAGCAAAGGTAAGGAGTCCCGCCAGGGTCAAAGTTGTGCCTATACCTTCACTCCCTTGTGTCCCTAAATGTCTGTGTTTTCATCTGCAGAATGTGTTCAGAACACGTGTCCCAATTTGTGTGATAACACATCAGCTCCGTGTCGTGTCTTGTGTTGAGTTTTTTCAGTTGTAACGATGCACTACGGAAACAATAACTATTTAAAATGTGTCAAATTACTATTCAAATAGCGGTGTAGAAGTACTCTCATTTTGTATAACATAGTTGCAAGCCTTAGATAATTGGTGCATTTTTCCACAACCCTTATTATTGCAAGTAAATAAATTTATATATCTATATATATATATAAACTTTAATTTTCAGCCCTATTCATTTTATAGAAATATGGATAAATCACTACTGATAAATTGATACGAGAGGAGAGGTAAACAATTACAGCAGTGCAGTAGAGAAATAGTAAAACAACATTTTTACAGATGTATAATGAAGTAGAATTTAGATACAGCAAAATAGCTATAGAATAAATCTGAAATATAAATACAATAAAATGAGCTCCAATAATAATATAAAAATAACTAAAATAAAAATATTAAAAGTAAACCACAATGTTCATTAAGTTGCACAAATATATAGATAACCGTGTAGATATAGTGAGACAAAAATAAAACACAGTGTGCAGTAAGTCACAAATACTGTAGGTGGCTTTGTAGAGAGGATGTATAGAGACATCCTCTTTATTATCGTTATATAGTGATCAAGTTACATCCACTCTAACAATGACAAGGTTATTGACAGGTACATGTCATGTTATTTTAAAATTTATGACTAGAGTGCATGAATAAACCACAACCAGGTTGAATGTTTATATACACACATGAGAGCACACTGTAAGCTGAAAATAATGAGAATAATGTATAGATAAACTGGCTGTGCATTGTAAACAGTGTCCTATAAATATATTAATACCTGTACCATATGTGTAAATGTCTTGATGAGGAGGCAGTGCAGGGTAACATTATTTAGTACTGAACCACTACAGGCTCACTGAGTGAGCTGGACATTCTTAATGTCCTGACACATTGTATATATTGAGTTGTATATTGTCATCACTGTTGGAAAAAAATTATCCTGTACAACCCCCTATATACACTTTAAGTGACCGGAGCCGCCCGGTGAGGGGCGCGGTGGCTCCCGTTGGTGAAATTCTACCCTCTAAGTTTTCTTCAAGAGTCGTCGGGCACAGTGAACACTACATCAGATGTTGCTTCGGCGAGACTTCGGTAAGGGCACTTATAGATACGGGCTCATCTGTGTCTCTGGTTCAACCTAGGTTGCTTACCGAGGCCTTTGGTGAGCTTTCTGATGTAACGCCCGAGCATGTTGAATTGGCCACGGTCAGCTGCGAGTGTATTAGGCTGCTGGGGCGCAGAAATATCACCATCAACTTTGGGCAAGGACGTTTTTTACACATGTTTTGGGTTGGGCAGATTAAGGACCCGTGCATTTTGGGGTCGGATTTTTTGAGGCGTGTTGGGGCCGTCATCGACTTCGAGCGTGGGACTTTGTTGCTAAATGGGCGTTCTGTCGAGGTTTGTGATGAAACTTTAATGCGCGAGCAAACGGTTGTGGAATCATGCGTAGCGGACGTGAGTGTTACACCTGGGGGAGCAATTGCTGTGACAAGCGTCAGTCCATTACATGAATTGTGGCAGCGTAGCAGCCAGGGGCTGTCTGAACCGCAAAAAAGTCGGCTTTGGGACCTGTTAGATTCAGGGGTGTGTTTGCTGCTTCGGAAAGGGACTGCACCAGAACGGGGCTTTCTACCCATTCAATTGACACGGGAGATGCTCTACCGGTCCGGCTCAGGCCGCACCGTCTCCCATTTTCAAAGCGTGTAGTAGCGGAGCAACAAATTCGCGAAATGGCGGCCGCTGGCATCATCGAGCCATCGAGTAGTCCATGGACCGCGCCCGTAGTTCTCGTAAAGAAAAAAGATGGAAATTGGAGGTTTTGTGTTGACTACCGACGGTTAAATGCTGTTACCAGGGTGGACTCGTACCCTCTCCCGCGCGTTGACGATACATTGGAACAATTATCTGGGTCTGCATGGTTCAGTTCGTTGGATCTGCGCAGTGGTTATTGGCAGGTACCGTTAGCAGACTCAGGTAAGGAGAAAACTGCGTTTACCATTGGCACTGAGTTGTGGCAATTCACTGTTCTTCCGTTCGGGCTTTGTAATGCGCCGGACACATTTGAGCGTCTGATGGAGCGTGTTTTAACCGGGGTTCAAAAAAACAAGTGCGTTGTGTATTTAGATGATGTTTTGGTCCATGCGCCCGATTTCGAGACCGCCCTGTCCAATTTGGAGTTAGTTTTGGACCTAATCAGGAAAGCGAACCTAAAATTGAACCCAGACAAGTGTAATTTTCTGCAGCAGCGCGTGGCTTTTCTCGGGCACATTGTGAGCGGTGCAGGCATAGAAACCGACCCAAGAAAGACAGATGCAGTTCGTAAATGGCCAACTCCATGTAATGTAAAACAGGTACGCAGTTTTCTTGGTTTCGCATCCTACTACCGCCGTTTTGTTAAGGGGTTTGCAGATATTGCAGCCCCGTTGCACCGCCTAACGGGTGGAGGCATTAAGTTTCGATGGTCCAACGATGCCGAACGGGCATTTTGTGCACTAAAGCAACGGCTATGCAGTGCTCCAATTCTGGCATACCCTAGACTGGACGAGCGTTTCATTGTGGACACGGAGGCGAGTGACCATGGGTTAGGGGTCGTGTTGTCACAAATTCAGGACGGGAACGAACGTGTAATCTCATACTTCAGCCGGCGCTTAGACAAGGCAGAGCGTAACTACTGCGTCACGTGACGGGAATTGTTGGCTGTGGTAACAGGCTTGGACCATTTCCGGCCATACGTGTATGGGGTTCCATTTTTGCTGCGCACCGATCATGCCTCGTTACAATGGTTGATGCGGTTCCGTGAACCCGAGGGCCAACTTGCGCGATGGATTGCTAGGCTCCAGGAGTTTAATTTTGTTATTGAACACTGCTCGGCTCGCAGCCATGGAAATGCCAATGCTCTGTCGCGCCGACCGTGTGTAAGTTCGGATTGCAAGTATTGTTGGCGTGTTGAGGAGAAATCTGTCGAGATCGGACAGTGTGCGGTGGTCACACCCACTGCTCCCGAACCTACTGGATTGGCATGCGTGCCAATTGAAACATTCAGTGAAGCACAAATGGCGGACCGGGAGATCGCGTGGGCGTTGCATGGGCTAGAGTCATCTAATCAGCCGGATTGGACCGCCGTGCTGCCGTTTGGCCCTGTGGCTAAGGCACTGCGGTCCAATTGGGACAGTTTAAAGCTGGTGCGGGGCGTTTTGTGTCGCGTCTGGGAAGACCCGTCTAATGGGCGTAGAATTACACAAACGGTGGTTCCGCGAGCTCTGCGAGATACGGCAACGATTCTACTGGCCCGGCTTCCGCTCGGATGTGGAACTTTACGTGCACTGTTGTGCGGCGAAGAAAGGACCATCGAGACAAGCGCGGGCACCACTTCAACCGTTGCAGTCTGGCAGTCCAATGGAGCGGGTGGCCTTGGACATACTGGGTCCCTTTCCATTGACCGACTTGGGTAACCGCTACGTGCTGGTCGCTATGGATTATTTTACCAAGTGGCCTGAGGCTTATGCTGTGCCCGACCAGAGCGCAGTTACAACAGCTGACGTGCTTGTGAGAGAGTTTTTCTGCCGGTTCGGGGTACCAGAGGAACTGCACAGCGACCAAGGTCGCAACTTTGAATCTGAGGTCTTGAGTGAGGTGTGCCGATTGATGGGCATCCATAAGACCAGGACGACCCCTCTTCACCCGCAAAGTGACGGACTTGTCGAACGTTTTAACCGGACGTTGGCAACGCAACTGGCCATGATTACGCAGGGACACCAGCATAATTGGGACAAACATTTGCCGATTGTTTTGTTGGCATGCCGCTCTGCAGTTCAGGAAACTAATGGATTTACACCGGCCATGCTCATGTTCGGCCGCGAGTTACGGACACCAGTGGATTTGGTTTTCGGCGCACCTCCGAACGAGCGTGGGGACACCGAGCCCGGACCTGTTTTTGTTTCTGAACTATTGTCACAAATCCATGGAGTTTATGAACTGGCCAGATTGAACCAGACCGGGGCGGGGACAAAACAGAAGCGAGCGTATGACATGCACTGCTATGGTGAGCCTCTATCTGTGGGTTCGAACGTCTGGTTGTACAACCCACAGCGAAAGAAAGGACTGTGTCCGAAACTGCAGTCTGCCTGGGTGGGACCCTGCTCTGTGCTTTCACTTTTGGGGGAGGTGGTATACAGGGTTCGCTGGGGCCGTCGGCGACTCATTGTGCATCGTGACCGCTTGGCCCCATACAGGCCAAGACTCTCGGGCTCTGCACAGTGTATGGATCCTCCGGCACCTCCATCCACCTCGGTTTCGCCCAGGACTGTGTTGGCTAGACCGCAACGGGTGCGAAGGCCTCCGAGTCACATGCGGGACTTTGTTTTGGACCCGTGTGGGTAATTTGGTCGCCGGGACGGCTGACCTTTTGGGGGGGGGGCTATGTGGATTGAGTGGGCTACATACAATGTCACTACCCATAAACACCTGGGTTGTATATAGTCATGTTTCATTGTAATAATTCCTTGAGTGTTTCAATTTATGTAGTAGTTTATGGGTCTTGTGCATCGTCTTTTTTGGCTTTCATTCTGTTTTGTTGTATTTGGTTAATTTGATTAATTATGTGACTTACCATTTTCGTGTTGTGGTAATGCTTTGGTGTGGTCAGCCACTCTGGCTCTGTAAGGAGGGTTTTTCTTTTATTCAATACGTGTTATGTTATTCACTGAAAAAGGAATAAACAACAGTTCTGCGTTATGCTGAATCCTTCTAAGCCTCCTTCCTCACCCAGCACGCCACAGTATGTATGTTTGTATCAGTGGCGATTGCTCTAAGACTGCAAGGGAAGCTCAGCTTCCCCTAAAATGTCAAAAATAAGTGATCAAATATATACTGTTGTGTGTACATGTCATTGAATAAATATGCACTACAACGCACTCAAACTTTGTTCAGAATCAGCTTCTTATCACTGGTAAAGACGCGGCTTTCCTCTCAATCATTCGCGTAGATTCACAGTGATTTAAACAGTGCGGACGCTGACCGTCCACAGAGTTCAATGGGGAAGCAGCTAAGTGCAGCGAAACGAGACGAGTGATTGGATAAAGGCTGGGCTTTGTCCCGCCCATCGAACGCTCAGCGTCTCTGGGGGTCTATGAGGCACTGGGCTGGCCTCGGCTGGCCCGGACGCTCAGCTTCTGCATGATGATTGGATGATCTGTCTGAGGCTGAATCCCTTTTTGATTGACAGCGAAATGAGCGAATCAGCGACCCTTTGGTGTAAAGATCCGAGGGAGCCTTACATTTTCATTCTGTTCTGCGTTGAACCAGACTATCTTACTCCTATCTTACTAACTAGACTATCTTAATCCTCTTAGCGGCATTTTCTTTGTTAAAATGACTAGTGACAAATCGAGCTTCTATTTCTGGTGGGGTTTTTTGTAGCTGCTTGTGTTTGGAGACTGACTTCTATCACTCTTTCTGACTTCTATCGCAGTTTCTGTCCAGCGGGTGCTGCTGAGCCCTTCCACCATCACAAAGCACTCACAGACGGACACACTTCACATGGGCCAAGGCCGTTTAAGCAGCCTAGCTCTGCTGGCCATTGAGAGGACACTAGTCAAGTCCCTGGAAAAGACGCCTTGTTGGTCCGACAGGGTCACAGATCATTTTGTTGAAAAGGAACGGAGGATAGAATTTACGTATAAATAAACCGACACATTTTATGATGTAGGCCGAAATTGAGCTTCCCCTCCTTGAAAGACCAGCATCCGCCACTGGTTTGTATGTAGCCGTGCATGCGCAAAAACAAATGCATGTGCAG
Organism: Hoplias malabaricus; assembly: GCF_029633855.1. NCBI lineage: Eukaryota > Metazoa > Chordata > Actinopteri > Characiformes > Erythrinidae > Hoplias > Hoplias malabaricus. Next base: position 22,236,052 of record NC_089811.1, on the reverse strand, counting down.
TTCTAGTAGCACACTGTCAGTTAATCATTTTCTTCTGTCTGGAAGAAAAGATTGGATGAAATAATTTAGCTATTTTTTGGTTTATATACAGATCTTTAAACTTACTGGCTGCTATCAGGATGTTAAGAATATTTTGAGAAATATAACCTACCCTAGCTGTCATGTGCCGTCTGGCTCACAAACCTTACTCGTTATCTGTCTGAGGTTTACGTGACCTCTTCACTGATAATGATAGATTAATAACTGAAAAGGGGTATACAGTTGGCAGGTAGATGTAAAGAGACACAAAGGAGTGGCATAAATTTGACCCTGACAAATATCAAAGATTAAATATGAGGGGACGTGATGGGAGTGCAAGGTATACAGTCATGAGATACTGCGTATGGCTCAACACCATTTGATCCAATTCTTCCACACCCCTGAGGTTTGCATTTCTCTTTTATTCCAGGAAGAATAATTGTGCCCATCCATCATTGCTAAGGCCCACCTTAAGGTCAATTTCTGGCTATGACACTGGTTTAAACAGTACTCTGTGTCCAGTGCTGTGTTTGGAGAGAATCTGACAAAAGGGCAGGACAAGTCTCTGCATTTGATGCAGGTTCATGGCTTAAAATGAACAACCTTGTCAGGGTATCGGTTTTCAGTCTCCCAGGCATCACGTGACTATTTTAGAAGCTTCAGATTTAATATACATTATTTGGACAACAGTATTGGGACACCACTCAATCTTTGAATTCAGATGGTTCATTCAGTCCCATTGCAACAACTGTATTAAATCCAGCACATACAAATGCAGTCTTCTGTTACAAACATGGGTCGTTCTAGTGAGCTCATGGAATTCCAGTGTTTTCTGTAAGAGGATTTCAAAGAATACGTAAACATGGAGCAAAAAAGTCATGAATGCTGTGCTGATTCATAACTGCAGACTTCCAGACCTCTTCTGCCATTAACATCAGCACAAAAACACTTCATGGCATGGGTTTCCATTGCCAAGCTCTGAGGTAACGTGTTCTGTGGAGTGACGCTCTCAGTCTGGGTTTAGTGAGTGCCAGGAGAACATTAGGTGCTTGACTGCATTGTGCCAACAGTAAAGTTTAGTGAAGGATGGATAACGCCATGGGTTTTTTTTTTTCAGGGATTGGCCCAGACCCTTCAGTTCCAGTAAAAGCATATCTTAATGTTTCAGGATACAAAGACATTTTGGCGGTTGTATTATTCCAAATGTGTGGGGAACATTTTGGGGAAAACCATTTTCTATTCCAGCACAGCTGTGCCCCTTTGCACAAAGCAAGGTCCATAAAGACATATATGCTTAGATTTGGTGTGGAAGAACTTGACAGGACCACACAGAGCGCTAAACACGTTCAGGATGAACTGGAATGGGGATTGTGAGCCAGGTCCTCTCATCCAACACCAGTGTCTGACTGTTTGCCAAAGACACACTCCAACATCTTTTAGAAAATCTTCCCAGAAGAGTGAAAACTGTTATAGCTGCAAAGGAATGATAAGCTCCATATTAATTACATATGAGTTTAGAATTGAATGTCAATAAAGCTCCTGTAGATGCTCCTGTGAAAGTGTCCTATTAAAAACATATGTAAACATAATAAAAAAAAACAATTTCACATGGTATTTCAGACATAAAGGTGAATAAAATCCTTTTAGCTAATTTCAGGGGGGGGGGGGTGGGGGGGGGGTTGTACTATTACTATTGTACAGGGCACTAATACTAACGTACAGGGTATTAATTCTATTGTACAGTATTGTCTAAGCAAAATATGTTTATATAGTGGTACTACAATATGGCAAAAGCTAAATCCAGCAGAGGGCACTCTAAGATCACAGACAGACATGTTACAGTGGCTACTGGTGTTTGCATGGTTCCATTGGTTCCTTTGTGACATTAACCTTTAATCAGTCCTGGCTTCATAAATTATATCATAAAGATTAGCACATAACCAATGTTCCTACAGCTTAAAGGCTATACATCAGGACATTCTCAGATATATATTTAGTAATCTATTTACTTATCGATTAACAGATTAGCACCGAATTTGATGATTAGAACATAACCCTTAAGGATATCTTGTGGTGGCTCATTCTCAGCACTACAGTGACACTGACATGTTGGTGGTCAGCACATAGATGAATAGAGAATGATTCACCACTCAAATCATACCTGCTCTGTGGGGGTCCTTACCAAGGTAGAGCAGGGTGAAATGGGGATAAAAAAGTATGCAGAGAAGCAGCTGGATGACAGTATTTGTAATTGTAGAGCTAAAAAGACGTCCTGTATGCTCAGTGGAGCTGATAAAATGTGCCAATGAATGTAGATACAATCTAGGTGTTCCTGTTCCAGTGATCATTTAATGTAGTTCACTGAACTTACTCATTGTAGACACTTTCGTAGAAAATATTTAAATCTGTTAGCAGTTTCAACGATTACTGGGAATGCCCATTCCCACCTTCAATCAATAAAATTGGAAAAAATAAATAATATATATATATATATAATAAAATCCTGAAAGTATCCTGAAGGTATTTCAGGATTTTATTATATATATATATATATATATATATATATATATATATATATATATATATATATATATATATATATATATATATATATATAATAAAATCCTGAAATACCTTCAGGATATATATATATATAATAAAATCCTGAAATACCTTCCTAATGCATTCTGCCATGCGATAGCCTAACGTTAAGCCTGTTCCTGACAGCAGTGCAGTCATCATCCAACCTATTCTTCCACAGCCACAATAAAACAAGAATGAGTAACCATCCGGCTTCACATAAATTTAACCAACACTACGACACCCTCCCCAATAAAGCAGGCACAAATTTTGCACCAGTGAAGGCCACATAACTGAGTGTAAACGAGTGAGTTGAGATGTACATAAAACACCAAGGAAAAACAACACCAGCAAACTTTAAAATACCTAACCTATCAAGGAACAGAGCTGAAGCACACCGCCACAGCAAGCAAGAACAATGTTTATGGACCATTTATATTTTACAGGGAAGAGAATTTTACTAATAAAATGGGTAACCATTTAGCAAGCCAGTGATAGCGGTGACAATGATGCAGCAACTTATTTATACACAAATTAACTAAGCTATTTGTTTATGGCTAGAAAATGAGAATTCTGTCAGGGTATAATTTTTCATTTCCCCATGTATTGTTTGACCCTTTTTGAAGCTTAAAAAAAAATCTATGGGAAATGCTTAACACTTCTGAACACAAAGACTGAAGGATGTAGTGTTGGATAGCAATGGTTGCCTAGCAGTAATTTGAGGACAAAAACAACCAAAACAGAGTGACATGTTCAGAAGGGACTGATGTGAAAGTCACGATACTGATGTACAAAAATACAAGGACAACACAGACAATATTTCCAAAAGAAAACGTGCATTTAACACACCTAAAAAGTTTTAATTTGTATTTTAAAGCCATTGGGAAACTAAATCTGAGTTTTCTTTTTAATTAAGTTAAACCGGCTCCTCAGGGCCCACTATGTAAATGTATGAATAATTTATTATGAATATCTTCCTGAAGTCTAATACCTATCTGTTGTATTTACCCAGCATTGCAGTCCTCTAGATGTATAATGGGTGGTCCTAAAAGGAGTAAAACTTAAGCTTTACCCTGATCCAGTGATTCTCAAACTTTGGTACCTGTACCATTAGTGGTATGTGAAGGAGCAAGCAGCAATATGAAGTACGACAAATGGCCTCAAAAAATGTACTACTTAATTAAGGAATTTATTCATAACTGAAAATCATGTTTTTATGTGTAAAATTACATAATGTTTCACAGTTTTCATAATTATGCCCCAGTTAAATTAATATGTGTTGTAGAAAAATACAACATGCTACGCCCAATTCTACCTGCATGTGCCATTATGTAGTGTATATATACATGGTTTGGTAACTCAATTACAGGGATCAAAACCTCAATAAACCTTGAAGTTCTGTGAAACCACAACTTCAATCAAAGTAAAGAGATAAAAAAGCAACTTCTCTGTTTTTGGTGTTCATGCCTTGCGCCCAGTGATTCCAGGTAGGCTCCAGACCCACAGCAATCCTGAACTGGATAAGCGGTTACAGATAATGAATGAATGAAAACTCCCAACACCCAATTTTAATATTATACCATAAATAAATAAACAAAAACAAAAGCATGAAATACATCAATATATGATAATGAAAATATGTTCGCAGGCAATTTACAATTCCCACAATTGCCCCAGTTAAAGATCCTTTGAATTGTTGGCCCTTTAATTAAAGAAATATTTTTGTAAAGGAGAAAAAAAAGTGAAGAAAAAAAACACATCCAAGAAAAGAACATCTTTAACAAATGTTTTTGAATTTATAATCCTCACTCATCATTTGGGTCATTAGGAAGGAATCTAAATCATTCATCAAAGTCTGAACTTCAAAACAAGCAAGCTAAACATGTTGGAGAATAATTGTTTTCTTTAGATTTGAAAATTATGTTTGTAGCATGTTCTTCGTGTTTTCTTTATGTTCTCTCTGTGTTCAATGCTTACAGCATATGGGGATGTGAGAAAAGATCTAATCAGTTCTAAATGGAACATTCATTCATTAATTCATCTGTAAGCACTTATCCAGTTCAGGGTCGCGGTGGGTCCAGAACCTACCTGGAATCATTGGGCGCAAAGCAGGAATACACCCTGGACAGTGGCGATTGCTCTAAGACTGCAAGGGAAGTGATTTAAACAGTGCCGACGCTGAGCGTCCACAGAGTTCAATGGAGAAGCAGCGAAGTGCAGGGAAACGAGACGAGTGATTGGATAAATGCTGGGCTTTGTCCCGCCCATCGGACGCTCAGCGTCTCTGGGGGTCTACGGGGCAGTGGGCTGGCCTCGGCTGGCCCGGACGCTCAGCTTCTGCATGATGATTGGATGATCTGTCTGAGGCTGTATCCCTTTTTGATTGACAGTGAAATGAGCGAATCAGCGACCCTTTGGTGTAAAGATCCGTGGGAGCATTACATTTTCATTCTGTTCTGCGTTGAACTAGACTATCTTAATCCTCTTAGCGGCATTTTCTTTGTTAAAAACGACTAGTGACAAATCGAGCTTCTATTTCTGGTGGGTTTTTTGTAGCTGCTTGTGTTTGGAGACTGACTTCTATCACTCTTTCTGACTTCTATCACAGTTTCTGACCAGCGGGTGCTGCTGAGCCCTTCCACCATCACAAAGCACTCACAGGCGGACACACTTCACATGGGCCAAGGCCGTTTAAGCAGCCTAGCTCTGCTGGCCATTGAGAGGACACTAGTCAAGTCCCTGGAAAAGACGCCTTGTTGGTCCGACAGGGTCACAGATCATTTTCTTGAAAAGGAACGGAGGGTAGAATTTACGTATAAATAAACCGACACATTTTATGATGTAGGCCGAAATTGAGCTTCCCCTCCTTGAAAAGACCAGCATCCGCCACTGACCCTGGAGGGGGCGGCAGTTTTTCACAGGGCAACACACACACACATAAACACGCATTCACTCACACACACACCTACAAACAACTTTGAGTCGCCAATCCACCTACCAACGTGTGTTTTTGGACCGCGGAAGGAAACCGGAGCACCCAGAGGAAACCCACGCAGACACAGGGAGAACACACCACACTCCTCAGACAGTCACCCAGAGGAAACTCACGCAGACACAGGGAGAACACACCACACTCCTCAGACAGTCACCCGGAGGAAACCCACGTAGACACAGGGAGAACACACCACACTCCTCAGACAGTCACCCGGAGGAAACCCACGTAGACACAGGGAGAACACACCACACTCCTCAGACAGTCACCCAGAGGAAACCTATGCAGACACAGGGAGAAAACACCACACTCCTCACAGACAGTCACCTGGAGGAAACCCACACAGACACGGAGAACACACCACACTCCTCACAGACAGTCACCCGGAGCGGGACCCAAACCCACAACCTCCAGGTCCCTGGAGCTGTGTGACTGTGACACTACCTGCACCACCGTGCCGCCCCTAAATGAAACAGTAAATCACTAATCACCAGAAGCTCTGTTTAGTACAGACAGAGATTTAAATTTGAAGAGATACAGAGAGGGCAGCATAGTCTCTATTCCCAATGGTTGGAAGACTTTTAATGAGTGTTTTCAGCTATTTTAAGGTGAACCCATCTTGGACATATGCATTCTGCTGTACACATACAATGTGTAAGGCTTCTACAGAAAAGCTTGGACAATTTGGACAATGTGGAGCACACACAAGGCTGAAACAGGCTCTGTGTCAAGTGTCAGCTAGAGGGGTGTAAAGTATTGGGCTGTGAAGCAATGTAACCATGTTCTCTGGAGAGATCTAATATATTTGATTTTAAAGTTGTTGTGGCATTTTAAATCCAAAACTCTCAACACTCAAACATGATGTCCTGTTCTCACCAATGCTCCTCTAACTGACTGCAATCCAATCTCAAAACCTCACTGCAATGTTCCAACATCTTCTGTGATGTCTTCCCAGAAGAGCAGAGGCTGCCGCTGCAGAGAGGGGGCAGGGGGAGAGGGTGGTGAATGCTTGACATGTCCATAAGATGAAACCATACAATAGGCCTAATAAATTGTTCAAGTTGTTTAACTGAAGCAGACATGGAATTAAATTAGTCGAATTTGTGACGAGTCATTAGAGGATATCATGCTCAACAAGAGAAAGATTGATGGTCACCCTAGTGTAAACTTCTATAGAAATTAAGAACAATCCAAGAAACAATGGAGAAGGATATGAAGACTTAAGGAACAGAAAGAAGATACTGAGACAGTCTGAAGAAATGACTGACAAGACTACAAGCATAAAATATCTAACAGAAGGAAAAACAATGACCCAAAGAATCTTTAAAAAAAATGGGTTAAAGGGAAAGAAAAATAAACTCAAAACACAACAGATTGTGAATGAAAGATTTATGTACATGTTTGTAGATTTATAATACAAAACAAGATATTTCCAGAAAGGCTATGAATGTAGTAATGTATGGAAATGTAGTAGATTTAGAAAAGACTTGTGAAGAGTGGAAGAAGCGTTGATGTAAGAACTGCTGAATAGTGGCAAGATCCCCAACAATATGACAATAAAGAGACTGGGATGTGTGCAAGTTTCCATAGAAGTTTCAAATCTGGAAGAGTTATTTTAAGGGTGCTGGAAAATGTAGAAAGGAAAAGGGACTCCAGTAACTGATTAAAGTCACAGGCTACTAAGACGGCTTACCAAATACTCGGAAGAAGCCTTGCATTTGTAGCATGTTTGACAACAGTTGGTACTGAAGTGTTGGGTATTTAAATAGGAAATGCACTGCTTGACATGGATTGCAAGGAAGCTCACAATAGCACAGAAAGCAAAGCAATTTGCAGAGGGAACAGAAAACTCAGGAATCCCAGAGAGCGATAAGACTCTCACAAATTGTGTCGAGGGCTGAATATGCAGAACAAAACAGAGTGTGTGACTATCTGAGATGCTTGAGGTAAAAGAACTACATCAAGCAAGATTGCCTGTCCCCATTGCTATTTAAAAATAAAACTTGGCTAAATAAAACTAAACATGCAACTTTCTTTTGTTAGTTAGCAAACTAGCGTATTCTTACTGGCAGAACATAAATTTATATGTCAATTTTTTTTATATAATTTGAATATTCCATTTTCTCTTTACATCATGATAATTTTTCACAACAGATTAATAGGAATGCACCAAAAATAAACACAAACTCCCTTTTAAAGTTAAGAATGTTTTCTTCTCTTGTAAAGTTACCATTTTAGAGATACAAGGTTTTGTTCAGACAGTAACTTTATGCTTATTCAGGAAAATGTTTCTGTCTAGCTTACATTAGCATTAGTTTAAAGGAAATGGAGCATGCAAATCGCCAAGGAAATAGCTCCAGGAATACATTATTGAGATTGTTCAAGGGAAATTGCGTTCCTACTTGAAAAAAAAAAAAAAATAAATAAATTGCAACCCACTACCCTCCTAAACTGTCCTGCGAGTGGCCACTTAACGTGACGTAAATCACATTTGAGCCATGAGAGGAACTTGACCAGGGCAGTACTCTGAAAATGAATGTACAAATGAATGTGCATTATTCCAGTGCCTCTCTGCTATTATCTTGCGCTTCTGTATTCAATAACCATTTTGCTAGAAGGCTAAATATGTGCAGTCGTTCATTTATAAGCACTATATGAATGATCATTCATAAGCACTGAATAGCACATATATAATTCATTACAGTAATAAATATTTATGAAGAGAACGCCAGTGCAGTAACACAACAAGCCTTAAACTAAAGGCAAATGTTTGTTCCATTTTTAACCGTTTCAAAAATCTTCCTCAAGTAATAGAAGTTATATTCAGATGTATTATTTGTTAATGAAAGTGTTATCAAGTCCTAATGTGGGAAACATTCCATTCCATACAATGTCAGAACCATTTTTAAATAAATACCAGTGACTTTTTTCACAACAAAGATCCTTCTAGTGCTTTACTATGACCCCAGTCCCTCTATCAAAATTTAAAACTAAAATGTAAATTATCTGCATTTATCTATTGTTAAGTTCCTGCTTCCAAAGATAATTAAATTACTGACAAAGCAATGGGATGAGAACGCAAAATTACAGCTAATTTCTCAAATGCTGCTAAAACTATTTCTCAATCTTACATGTAGTAGTGCTGCCTGAAAAATGTTTTTGGCACAAACAAAGCATGACATTTTGGTCAGATGTCTTTGGGAAATGTTCCAATGGCTTCTAATCAAGCCACAATTGTTTCCACATATTCAAATGAACACATTAATATTTATCAAGAGTAGCAATGTGACAATGTGTTATTTCTCTAATGATCAGTCGTGATTAGTTCCCAATGGGAGAGCCAAGAAGTATAACAGAGGGGTACACATCGTAATCATATATTCTTAGTCTTTGTTTTATTGTGTGTTGCTAATCCTCCTTGAGTATATAAAAACCAAACAAACACCTATTATTATTGTTATCATTGTTGCTGTTGTTCTTTTTTTTTAATAGGTGCGTCTGGGAAATGTATGAGGAAAAGCTTGAACTCGTGCAATGCCATAACTTAACTAATGAACAGGGTCTTCATTATCTTTTTGTCAGTATAAAAATACATGTTTTTTTGCAAAGCAGAAACATGCATTACTGTTCCAAAGTGCCACTGAGGCGAGATCTATGCTTGAGCATAAACAGATAAATCAAACACAATAAGTACATCTAGAAAAAACAATGCAACACCAGACCAAGCAGGCAGAGAAACAAAGGGGCTACTTATCTAGCAGAAGAGACAGAAATTGCTGGGAAGGAGGTGTAACAAGCTACACACAGGACGAAACCACTAATGAGAAGGCAAGACTAGGGAGGAGACAGGATCCAACAACCTGGAACAGGAAATCGTGACAATTACTCAGATAGATAGAAGCCTGTCATTGCATTATTTAGAAAAAACAAAAACAAACAAACAAACAAAAACTTTTATCAGTTTTTGATTAAACTTTTAAAATCAATATGTAATGTAGTGCAGAGACCTGCAAATGTTTTTTGGAAAAACCACAAATGCATAAAAAGTTAAGCTTAATCCGAGTACAGATGTTAATAATTATAGCTGTACAACTATAATACCTGTGATCAAATCATCTTTGCAGTAGAGAGAATGGGTTATGTAAGTAACTAAACAACTCATCAACATTGTTTTACACTTTTGTTCAGTGGTGCAGCAGGGAGTGGTGTTGCCACACAGCTCTGGAGTCCTGTCACCTTGGGTCACTCTGTGGTGTGCTCTCCCTGTGTCTGCATAAGTTTCCTCCGGATGCTCCTCTTACCTCCCACAGTCCAAAAAACACATTGGTAGGTGGACTGACTGTATGAAATTGTCCACAGGTGTGAGTGTGTGAAAGACTAGGAGCGTGTGTGCTGCCCTGTGATGTGATGGACTGGTACCCTGTCCACGGTGTGTTCCTGCTTTTTTTCCAGTGATTGAACGAATTTAATTGAATACAAAAGTGTATTAGGTTCCATGATTGTGGTTTAGTTAGATTAATGCTAGGCTAGCAGTGAGCAGAGTTCAAAACCACAGGGACTCCCAATGTCTGTATGCATTTTTAGTACAGAATACTAATGAAGGTATATGAAAATTATGAAAAATTGCAAATATTGCCAAACTCGAGGCAGAGAGATATAGTGCTGCATAAGCAGAACACTGCATAACATAACAGAACACATATTAACCTGCCCCTTAAGTTCTATTATAAATAAACATTCCACCAGCCACCTGTTCAACAACAGTGTTTATTCTCAAGAAAAACTAAAGGTGCAAACAGTTTAAATGTACCTTTAAATGTAAAACAATGATTGTAAAGTCCAGCTGTGTTCTCTAAAGGTACATTACACTGCCTTCTCCAGAAGACTGTGTAAAATATAAAAAACTAAATACAAGTCCCAAAAAAAAAAAATCAATTTGCAGCTGAGATCTCCAGGACCAGGGTTGAACAACCCTGTATTCAGGGTACCACGAGAGGGACAGTTTTCCAGAGTGTGCAATATTTAAACTTACTCAACAAACTTTAAATTTCACTTTACACTGAAGAAACAAGCTTTCTGCTAGGACAGATCTACATTACATAGAATAATTTGCACTGCCTGTCTGTTAAATCATACATACAGAATGAAATCCATCAGTCATTTCTGTCGACATTTCTTTGGTTTGTTTGTTTTGTTATTGCTTGGCAGCCAATCAGAGGATTAAATACATCATCTTAAAGACTCAAAGCATGGATTTAGAGAGAAGAGAGCTTCCGAGAGACTCCCACACTGTTTCAAAATGTGACTGCCAACCCAGCATAAGATTAACAACATAACTACTATCCTTCCAAGTTTGAAAAAAAAATTCTAACTTTATAAAATAAGATTTACTCATGGTCGATTTTGACTAAATTACAAAAGTTTAAAAGCCTTTGGTAATGACCAGATGACATGTAAGACAGACATGTTAGGAGTGTGATGGTACTTTGTACAGCTTGATGGTAACCAGAAATATCATGAACTGAAAAAGAACAGCTTTAAAAAAAATGCTCAAACATTTCATAGATTCACAAAGTGGTTTAGGACTATTTTACTTAATACATTATTGTTGTAATAACTGTGGTCTTCTGTATCTATAACAAACTGTTTCAAATTTAAAGAACATAATCAATGATAACATATTACATACATATTTCAAAAACAAAAAATAAATTAAAATAATAAAAAAAGATATGCGTTTTCACCTAGAAATACTCTGTTTGGTTCAAAGTATGTGGGGTCAGGTAAACTCTCTTGCTGTGAATTCTCTGGAAAATGCCCTATTCACACATGGACTCATTCATTACCTGGACTTTATACTATAGAGCTGGTAATAGAACAGCTCTTCCAGGTAATGTCTGAATGAGGCTTTAGTACTTTAGAAGAACAGAAGGTTATACTCACTCCTATGAGCTGTTTTAACTTACAAAGTCAAACCATGAAACTTAGCAAGACTTTTAAGATAAGTCTGTTCTGAGTGGAGGTTATTCTGCTCTGTTCTGGGAAGTTTCCTTTTAATCATCAGAGCTATTTCTTAGTTCTTCAGGGAAACTGAACAGTAAATGGATTTTATTGACATGCTGCTACTGCTGTTCCACACCATACGCTTACTTTAGACGAACGACTTCAAAGTGGACAAGATAGCCAGCCACTTTGAGTCATGCACTGCCGAGCGTGTATTAAGAAGATACACAGAAAGCAGACCTTTAAGTTTCACCTGATATTCCATGTACGGCATGTACTTTTTAACCATCCACATGTTCAGTAATGCCTTTCTAGTACATAAAAACAGGCCAATGTTTCTGTGAGCTTTTTGTTGTTGCATAAGCCAAGACCAAGCTATTTTTCATCTTGAACACTTAAAGCAGCTCTCTATTCATCATAGTTTCCACCTAATTTGATAAGGGACATATAAATGTTCATGAAGTGTTGCAATGTGACAATGTGTTGACTTTTATGTTTGCCTCTTCACTCATGATTAGTCCCAAAGGGAGAGCCGTAACGTTTCACAGAGAGGTGCACATTTGCATTTATTAGACATCCCAGTGCCCAAATGATGACAAATGATGATGACATCCTTTTAATTACACTGACAGCTGATTTAAGGTGTCATTTCCTCTGAATTTTCCCGTTGAATAATGATTAAACAGCTCTCATTGTCTCTCAGTTGATCAACGATGGACAGAGCAGGATTTAAAAGGCTGGATGTACATTTTATTCCAAATGCATGAGCAATCCACTGCCAAGAGTGATATTTATTCCTGTGCTATTTTCTAATTTACTGCATACGGAGTGTCCCGCATACTCCCCACAGGCTGCCCATGTCAGCTTCAAAATTGCTTCGTTTCCAACGGAACACATCTTTGGTGTAACTCGAGTAACATCTTTGGGTAAAAAAAACGTGGATTGTGATTAACTGCGGCAGTTTGATGGACATTTAATCCAGACGGTTCGGGGAGAGATAGCTCCACATTATATTGAGTTACTCGCGTCCTGAATGGGGGAAGCTGCAATTAGGCCATGTAAAAAGAGAGAGGCGGCGTGGTCTCTGGCGGAAGGTCGAGGGGTTAACGGTGTATCATTACTAATCACTGCAATGGTGAGACCACTTCAGACAATCAAAGCTCCAATTAAAAGTGACATCCAGGCTATTATATCATATTAAAGCCATTAGACCCATCCATTTTTTGGAGCATGGCAGAGTTAGTGTTACATATAGATTGACAGAGGTGTTGCATTCCATCATTAGCAGAAATAACCGTGTACAGGCCATTCTTGTTTTTCAGCTTGTTTTGTCATTCTCCTGGTCACTCATGGAGCAAGCTCTGATTGCCCTTCATCACGTGATCTCACACCCATTTGGTGGTTTCACCTCAAAGATTGGAATATGTTGCTCAGTTTTGCACAGTAGGGTTCATTTCCGCTCCATATTTGTATGCTTTTGAATGGATCATGAATTTCATATTAAAAGATAACACAGACAGTGAGTGGCTCTGTACTCAAGGTTAATTTGCTCTTTATTCTCTACATTCGTTCGCCTCCTACATTTATCATGCGGAAGATTCAATGAAAAATTCTCGCTGCAAATAGCACAACAATTCACTTAACAATGAGCTTGAGTTAAAGTTAAAAACGCCCTTGACAGAAAGTTCTTCCTCTTATAATAATAACATTGACAAAACAGAGTAATCAAGGACAGAGGATAAAAAGTGAAATCACTCTCAAAACACAATTACACCATGCACCTCAAAGAATGAGGCATCGGCTTCAATATGCAACAGCCATGCAAAATAGAAATGACATGCAGACACATTAAACCTTCATTAATTCATCATATAAATCTAATCCTCGTCATGCGGCTTGTGGCACAGTCCATTTCTGTGTCAGTTCCACAGTAAAAGACAGGTGATAGTGGTACGTTCATAAGGAAATTGATCACAGAGAACACTTACATATACATCATAATCTGATAACCTAACAATAATATGCAGTAATTCATCTGCAACTTTTAAATGTGTGTAAGTGCTCTTAAGTAATCAGATCAAAGGGAATACATGATGGACTACATTATTCACTCAATAACCAGATTTCTTCTCCAATAAGGCCACCAAAGGCCACAAAATGGGATTTATGTAGTTTATGGTGTTAAATAAATTAAAAAAAGAACTAATTAATCATTACAGGAAGTCCCCATCCAGTCATTGATTAAACACCTAAAACTAGTTTCTGTTTTTAAAAATGGAAGCTTTAGTAAACTCAGTGACTTCACTTTGAATAGGTATGCACAGATCTATAAATACATGATTCGTCTTTAGTTGTTCTGATGACTGGACCAAGGAAAATAAGAGTAAAGCAAATCCTGCCAAACTCATACAATATACATATGTAGATGGTGCTTTTCATTTTCAATATTCTTTTTTGTCACTGAAAGCACCTGCAGAGCTGAGAACTGAATCTAAAAACACTAACACTACATTTTTTTATCCATTTTTCATTTTGTCCCATCTGTTGCATACTGCACATGAAAATGAAAAGTTAAATATATACTGCATTTTCCATTTTAACACTTGCGCATTACATGAAGAAAAGCAAAACCAAAGTGTTGTTTGAGTTTACCCCCCCCCCCCATTAGCTTTTTCATTTTAGATCTTACCATGAAATAAGTATAGTTTTGAAAATGAAAAGACAAAATAGATTTTATTAATTTTCATTTTGTCAGTGTGGACCCATGTTTGAGTGAAGAATGAAATTTCAAAAGAAATTTTATAATTTCTTTTTAAAATTTGTCATGATATTTGTGCACACATTTGGAAAAATAATTAACCTTTGCATTTTCATTGTATTGATTTCATTTAAATTTTAATTTGTGCAAGATTAACCTTCCATAGGCCAAAATTGCTTGTAATAAATATCTTATTTGCATTAACTTCAAAGAGTGTTATTTTTTTGACAGTTAATTTGTCCCCCCTCTTTTGTTTGTATCACTTCAGGGGTTTGTTTTTGTTTGTTTGGACCTCCCCCATTTTTTAGAGCGTGATATAAACATTCATTGTCTGTAACCACTTTTCCAGTTCCGGCGTTGGGTCCGGAGCCTACCTGGAATCACTGGGTGCAAGGTGGGAACTCACCCTGGAGGGGGTGCCAGCCCTTCAGAGGGTGACACACACTCACACATTCTCTCAAACCTATGAACACTTTTGATTAGCCAATCCACCTACTAACATGTTTTTCTACAGGGGGAGGAAACTCGCACAGACATGGGGAGAACACACCAAAGTAATCACAGACATAAACATGTTAAATTTAACGAATCATATGGAATTTTTAAGTCTTAATCTACCTTAAAATACTACATTATACTGTACTTGTGTGAGAACATTAATAATTTGGTAACTGATGAATCAGATTGTGATATACCTCATCATTAGCATACATGTTGGCAAAAGCGCTCAAGGAAATTTAGCACATCACTCCTTGGTAATTTACTGAGCTATTGCTTCCATTGATTTATAGTTCACAACTAGGTAACAAAACTTTTACATTGGGATGGCCTGTATGTCCAGCTCCAGGGGTTCTTTCATCAACAGTAATGTGTGTGTCTGGGTCTTATTTCCTCATTATGTTGTGGGGGTACACACTATAATAAATGCATGCCCTTCACTGCTGCTGACACCATTCCCCGATGGCGAATGGGCCCCTGTTTATGACCTGTGTATAAAATGTCTCTATTCTGACACCTCCATCCTGTACTTCTACTACATGTCCCCGAGTGACACTGGCATTGTTGAGAGAGAGAGAGAGAGAGAGAGAGAGAGAGAGAGAGAGAGAGATTGAAATTTGAGCCAGATGTTCTTTATAGGACCTGTAAAAAGGAATAACCTTTGCGTCTCAGCACAGAGAGGTGGACATTGTTCAGATAATCATGGTGGACAGCCCACTGATGTGGATACTCATGTTCATTTGCTTCAAAGCTTGGAGGACACAGTGCAGGGTGACCCAACCTTCATTTCATCTCCCAGAAAAGAAAATCAAGAGCTCTAATATAGTCTGGCTAAAAAGAATCATTATTCACACAAATTCTTTTTGTTCAGTTTGACATTTCTGGTGCAGCTAAATGTAATGTAAATGGGTCAATTATTTATTCATGGGGAGAAAATAGCAACGCTCTCACCCCTGACCCCATGTGGGTTTGTAGAACATGAGGATCTGTTTTGGGCCCCATGTGAGAGAAAATAACGAACACATAACTAACTACAAAAATACATAACGTGAGCAAATAACATAACCCTGTGAGAGAGCCTGCAGGCATATTAAGTCAGAAGCAAAAAGGGTCAATCATTTTGCATTTCAATGCAAGAAGACACCTGCTGACAAGGCAAGGTTACACTAAAGATTCCTCCTCAAGTTAAAAATATGAACATACAATTGTCATGCATATTTTTTTCTACCCACTTACAAACCCTTAAGCATGGGAATGATCAAAAGCCTTAGAGTCATTCTCCGCTCTTGCTACTCACATGCATGCAAATACAGACATAAATATAAAGATAAATAAATATCTAAATGCATATGGCCACCCAAACCTTTTATTCTAAAATGATTAATATGGAGTTGCCCACCCCATTGTAGTCTGATGTTCCCCAAATGGTTACCACAAAGCTGGAAGTTCTCCAGAATGCCATTGTATGCTGAAGCATTAAGATGAAAATCACTAAACCATCACTAACAATGAAAAACAGACCATTATTCTTCCTCCACCTAACATAGCTGACACTACAATTTCTGCAATTCAGTTGTAGCAAGACAGAAATTGGACGAACTGATTTACTGGAAACTGCCACATTCAATAATCGACAAGCTCTTCAGCATGTGACTTTCTATAGCCATTGTTCGTGGATAATGTAGCTTTATATACACATATGCATTTTTTAAAAAACATTCTGGGGTTTAAGAATGCACTCTTTCAACAAATTCAATGTTAACTGATGCTTTCATTTACAATAACACAGTATGGAAAAACAGTTCAAACATTTCCTAAACATGTACAGCAACTGTATGTGATTGTTGGATATGTATATTCGTCTATATCTTATATGAACTTGACCGGTGGACATATCTGAATGAATTTCTGAAATCAAACCACAGTACTTTTTAGTTTTACAGGGCCAAATAAACTATTTTTATAGTGATTAGGTCATTTGCAACCTCATTAAAGAGATTGATGAGACTGTTCTGAACATTTGGATATCCAAGACATTGTGGAATGTTTTTCCATAATTTCTTCTGAAATAGAGTGTGAAAATGAAGCATACTCTCAGTGGAATACTGCTTTAAGGATTTGATTGTATTTAGCACTGAGCATTGGTGAGCGCAGACACTGGTGATGGAAGTTTAACTCTGGATCATAACACACTTCAACTCACGAGCTTCATCATTCCAGAGAACATTTTTACTACTTCACAGTCCTAATTAATGCTCCTTTAGCCAATTATTGCACTGGGTGTGGTTTCCTTATGCTTCAGCAATTCATATTTAATTTGACGTTACGCATACATAAGTGAACATCTGTGCCCACATTGTACACAGTGTAAATGAACTGAATTTATGTCTCATAAGGGGGGAAGGGTTTACAAACATTGGGACATACAATGAACAGCCACAACATTACAATAGTCAGTTCTTCAAGTTGATGCTGGAAGCAGGAAAAATGGACAATTGTAAGGATCTGTGCCACTCTGACAAAGACCAACTTGTGATGGCTAGATTACTGGGTAAGAGCATCTTCAAAAATGGCAGGTCCTGTGGGGTGTTCACTGTTTGTGGTGCTTGATACCTACTAAGAGTGGTCTAAGGAAAATAGCCAGTGAACAGGTGACAGGTTCATGTGTGTAGGTTCAGGGCATCAAGACTCAATGATGCCCTATTGCGGAGTGAGGCCTAAGCCATCAGGACTGATCCCACAGTAGAGCTACTGTAGCAGAAATTACTAAAAATGTATTTGCTGACTATGACAGCTTTCTGTGTATGGGGGCTGGGTCACCAGACAGGTCAGAGCACCCATGCTGACCCCTGTCCACTGCTGAAAGCACTAACACTGAAGATGAGCATCAGAATTAGACCATGGAGCAATGGAAAAGATGGCCTTGTCCTATGAATCTCATTTTCTTTACATTGAGTGTGCAGCCAGGTGGATGTGTGGTTCTTACCTGAGGAGGAAATAGAACCAGGATTCAATACAGGAAGAAGTTATGGTGATTGTGAAGCTCTGAGCAATATTCTGGCAGGAAAACTTGTACATTCACATGGACATTATTTTGACCAATAACACCTACTTAACATTGTTGCAAAACTAAGTACACCCCTTTATGTTAATGGGATTACATAATGGCCCGTTACAGTAAAATAATGTCTTGCCACACTGCAAAACAAAAATGGACAATATGCCCAAAATTAATATATCACAATATAATTCTTAATTTTGGTCAAAATTATATAAGTGCGATCTCAAAATGAACAATGAAAAAGCCAGAAAATCTGCCAAGAACTGGAATATTAATATTTTTAAACTAACTTTAAAATTTACTGCAATTAACTGATGGGAGTGACCTGTAATGAACATCAGTTAGTGATACATGCTGTAAATAGTATATATTGAAATTATGTATAAAAATCGGGCGGCGCAGCAGGTAGTGTCGCACTCATACAGCTCCAGGGACCTGGAGGTTGTGGGTTCTAGTCCCACTCCGGGTGACAGTCATTGAGGTGTGACAGTGTGGTGTGTTCTCTCTGTGTCTGTGTGGGTTTCCTCCAAGTGACTGTCTGTGAGGAGTGTGGTGTGTTCTCTCTGTGTCTGTGTGGGTTTCCTCCAGGTGACTGTCTGTGAGGAGTGTGGTGTGTTCTCTCTGTGTCTGTGTGGGTTTCCTCCAGGTAACTGTCTGTGAGGAGTGTGGTGTGTTCTCTCTGTGTCTGTGTGGGTTTCCTCCAAGTGACTGTCTGTGAGGAGTGTGGTGTGTTCTCTCTGTGTCTGTGTGGGCTTTCTCCGGGTGATTTTCTGTGAGGAGTGTGGTGTGTTCTCCCTGTGTCTGTGTGGGTTTCCTCCGGGTGACTGTCTGTGAGGAGTGTGGTGTGTTCTCCCTGTGTCTGTGTGGGTTTCCTCCGGGTGACTGTCTGTGAGGAGCGTGGTGTGTTCTCCCTGTGTCTGTGTGGGTTTCCTCCGGGTGCTCCGGTTTCCTCCCACAGTCCAAAAACACACGTTGGTAGGTGGATTGGAGACTTGAAAAAGTGTCCGTAGGTATGAGTGAATGTGTGAGTGTTTGTTGCCCTGTGAAGAACTGGCACCCCCTCCAGTGTGTAGTCCTGCCTTGCGCCCAATGATTCCAGGTAGACTCTGGACCCACCGTGACCCTGAAATGGATAAGCGGGTACAGATAATGGATGGATGGATGGATGTATAAAAAGCACAATTTTATTGAAACATTTATTTTTGTGATATTTATTGATATTATTGTCCAGCCCTGTAGGACTTAAAGTATATGCTTCCTACAACTTGGCACCAGAAATTGAAATATTTCATATGGAGTCTATACTTGAATGGGCAGAGTTGCTTTGGCTGCAAAATATTTTTAATGACATTTTTGATCAGTGTGCAGTTCATTAAGATTTTTTTCTTGCCACTGGATTGTGTCTGTTTGAAACACCAAACAATGACTTTATCTTTTTGAATGTAATACATGAGCAATACATTTTTACAGAAGTATATTTTAACAAAATGAATCTACATTGGGCCTTTATTCCCATGGATTCTTCCAACTTCCTTTTATTTTCTCCTTTCTCACATTTTTACCATCTAATAAGACATTAATCCCCCCTACTGATTCTATCAGAGCAAAATCAACTCATTTTATAAAGAGCTTGATACTCTGTGAACTCTATATGAGCCCCACTGAGTCTCAGAGACTGGTGGAGATTCAGACTCCATTAGATTATAGCAAAGCTGCAGGCTGTATTTACGGGGGGTATAAAATATATTGTACCTGATTGTCGGAGCAAAATCAATAAAATAAACCTAGTGGCTGCAAACCTAAGGCTCATGTTAGTTTCCTTAGGTATAGTCCTTTCTCTACAAATGAGGGTTTAATGCCTTTTATGTGATTTTTCTGCTTTTGTCTGTGGTCTAAAACAACCTCAACTTTTTTCAATCACAGTACCTTTAAAAAGTTCACAGCAAATTTTACACACATGCACACAGCTTGAGAATGAAATACATTTTTTGCTGTGTCTGCTGTCCACTCACAACTCTAACTCACATCTCCAAGAACCAAAAAAGTCAAACAGAAAATACTGACAAAATTTCTCATTGAGAATTTTTTTATGCTGAGAAACAATGAAACTGAAACACCTGGTTTTAGACCACAATAATTTATTAGTATGGTGTAGGGCCTCCTGTTGCAGCCAATACAGCATCAATTCGTCTTGGGAATGACATATACAAGTCCACAGTGGTCAGAGGGATTTTAAGCCATTCTTCTTGCAGGATAGTGGCCAGGTCACTACGTGATGCTGGTGGAGGAAAACATTTCCTGACTCGAACACACCCCAAAGTGGCTCAATAATATTTAGATCTGGTGACAACTTCACTTTCATGTTCATCAAACCAATCTTTCACCAGTCTTGCTGTGTGTACTGGTGCATTGTCATCCTGATACACGGCACCGCCTTCAGGATACAATGTTTGAACCATTGGATGCACATGGTCCTCCAGAATGGTTCAGTGGTCCTTGGCAGTGATGCGCCCATCTAGCACAAGAATTGAGCCAAGGGAATGCCATGATACCGCAGCCCAAAACATCACTGATCCACCCCCATGCTTCACTCTGAGTATGCAACAGTCTGGGTGGTACGCTTCTTTGGGGCTTCTCCACACCGTAACTCTCCTGGATGTGGGGAAAACAGTAAAGGTGGACTCATCAGAGAACAATACCTGTTTCACATTGTCCACAGCCCAAGATTTGTGCTCCTTGCACCATTGAAACCGACGTTTGGCATTGGCATGAGTGACCAAAGGTTTGGCTATAGCAGCCCGGCTGTGTATATTGACCCTGTGGCGCTCCCGACGGACAGTTTTGGTGGAAACAGGAAAGTTGAGGTACACATTTAATTCTGCTGTGATTTGGGCAGCCGTGGTTTTATGTCTTTTGGATACAATCCGGGTTAGCACCCGAACATCCCTTTCAGACAGCTTCCTCTTGCGTCCACAGTTAATCCTGTTGGATGTGTTTCGTCCTTCTTGGTGGTATGGTGACATTACCCTGGATACCATGGCTCTTGATACATCACAAAGACTTGCTGTCTTGGTCACAGATGCGCCAGCAAGACGTGCACCAACAATTTGTCCTCTTTTGAACTCTGGTATGTCACCCATAATGTTGTCTGCATTGCAATATTTTGAGCAAAATTGTGCTCTTACCTTCTGCTAATTAACCCTTCACACTCTGCTCTTACTGGTGCAATGTGCAATTAATGAAGATTGGCCACCAGGCTGGTCCAATTTAGCCATGAATCCTCTAAAATGACAGGTGTTTCAGTTTTATTGTCCAACCCCTGTATATCGGTCCACTGACATAAAAAGGCTGGCACACCACTGACTGTAGACCGCTGCTGGTCCACCATCGGACCACTCAGATTACTGTCCTGTACAGGATATAGCTCATTTATAATCTCCTCAAACAGACTTTACATTCACAGAGATTTTTATTCTGAAAAACAAACTAATACAGATATTACCAACAACTATGAGATTTAATATTGAGTAAAAGCCTGATATAAAATGATTATGATAAAAATGTTGACACTTTGCTGATTATAGTTATTTACTAATCTTATTTATGAAGAATAACAAAAAGAACCTAATAAAGGAAAAAAAAATGTAAATTGGACTGTGAATGGAAAAATGCTAAAATGTGGCATTTTGTCTAAAATTCTGTTTAATCACCAGTGGTCCGCCCAGAAAATGCTGTGTAAAACACTAGTGGACCTCTAACTTTGCCCTCAGTGGGCCAACAGTGGTCTGCCATCTCCTTGCTATCAGGGAGTATTCTGAATTTAATCTTGAAACAGCAGTAGTTGCATTTTTATTTGTCATCAGTGGTGGACAGTAAAGAAGTAAACATAATTCGGTCTTTCTATTTTGGGTGACTATTTACTTGAACTCCACTATATTTCAAAGTAAAATATTTTACTTTTTACTCCAATACATTATGAAAATCTGCTGTTCGTTTTGATTTGTGTGTGAATAAAACTTAACATGTCTGAACAAATCTCCCTGCTCCACATAGCTCTCCATGTGACACAAAGTGGCTCCGTTGCTAGGTGACGAATGAACACAGTGAAAAACCTTCTCCACCAAAAACCAATAACGCCAAAGGCCGGAATCACCTTCCCTACCAATTTCAGTACAATGCTGTAAAAGTTAATTGCACTAGGGGAAGCCCCAGCAGCAGTAAAAATCCCACAAATCTTACCTAGTTTTTCAATATAAAACTGTTATGCACAAGTGTCCTATGCCATTGTGAAAGTTTATACTTGTGCGTTGGCTTCGGCATTGCTCTGCAATTCCACTGCCAAACCGGCTGAATTTCAAATATTTTCTTTGTTAATATTTAGTCTTAATATTTAAGAATTAAAATTTCGGAACTTTTGAACCATGTTCGTCCGACTACAGACCAATCATAGTTGTTGCGGTCTGCATAGAGGCAACAAGTTACATTTATGCAGAGGTTCGCTTCAGGCCGCGCTGAATTGGGCTTAATACTCAGGAGGGAGTGACCTCTGTTGGTTTGGAGGGGCAGCCCAAAACTGTGGAAACCAAGAGTGACACTAGTCTTTTAACCTACAATGTATTATGCAGGAGACTTGTTACAAAAATGATAATAGGAAATTAGACCCATTATACGTAATAGTACTTAAGTAAATTTGAAGGTAAATACTTTTGTACCTTTACTCCAGTAGAGATATACAACAAGGAGTTATACTTTTACTGGGGTAATATTTTACCTAGAGTATCTGTACTGGGCGGCACGGTGGCGCAGCAGGTAGTGTTGCAGTCACACGGGCCTGGAGGTTGTGGGTTCGATTCCCGCTCTGGGTGTCTGTGAGGAGTTGGTGTGTTCTCCCCGTGTCCGCGTGGGTTTCCTCCGGGTGCTCCGGTTTCCTCCCTAAGTCCAAAAACACATGTTGCAGGTGGATTGGCGACTCAAAAAGGGTCCGTAGGTGTGAGTGAATGTGTGTGTGTGTGTGTCTGTGTTGCCCTGTGAAGGACTGGTGCCCCCTCCAGGGTGTATTCCCGCCTTGCGCCCGATGATTCCAGGTAGGCTCTGGACCCACCGCGACCCTGAATTGGATAAGCGGTTACAGCTAATGAATGGCACTCTTGACAAAGTTAGATGGCACAAGGTGCAGCGACAAGTCTGAGCTAAACACCACAATGTAATATTTGAATTTACATATGTGGTATTAGGCAGATGTTCTTATCCAGAGTCTAATCATGTTGCAGTGATAGTCTGTGGTAATGTTTGGAATCTTGCCCAAGAATCAAACCTTAGATGGAAGCTAGCAGTAATACCCACTCTGATACACCAACCACCATTGTATACTGTCAAACTTAGTGTTCTAAAAGCTCCTTGTCCTTTCTGATTTTTTGTCACTGAGGTAGGACCGAGATTTTCCACTTGAACAGGAGGAGTACAGTAAAGTGCTGCCCTTAAGAGCAGTCATACTTTCATCCTAAAGCCTTTAGAACCCAATACAGATCCCAAACACTTATCTGCAGGGAGTAACACAGCATGCGATTGATGTATTCACGTCCATACAGATAAAAACTTTTTCCTATTTATCATAATTACTAATGTAATAAATTTACTTGAAGATTATATTTGGAGAGCTAGAAGACAAATTTCACTCTCATTAGCTAATGAGAGTCTTTCAACTTAATCGAATAAAGATTTCATGTAATAGATGGAGTGAGTCACCATCAGAAAAAATTAGACAAAAAAGGCTGTAATAATAAATAATTAGCTTAATTTACAGTACAAAAGTGGCATATTTGGCATGGCGCAGATAGCGAGCACAAAGAGCTCATCATTCACATTTACACAAAGATACAATATGTAGACTGCAGGGAGTTATAAAAAATGATCCCAAGTGTGCATGAATCTCTGCTGTTTTGGAGAAGTTCAATAACATGGCAGATTAATTCATTTCCCCTCTATTGATTGGCTGTTATTCTAATGACAGTTTCTTCTTCCTAGTCACGGCAGCTTGTGTGTGACAGTAGAGTTCCAGATTAAATTACAAATGGTGTGGAATGTACCAAAATTATTGCAGTAAAACTTTTATAAGTGCTCAACAGTGCCTATTTAAATGTCCTTTTTAAGCTTTGATAAATTAATGGTGTTAATTACTACTTCATTAAGCCATAACCCTAAATGACATTTTCCAGAGTGTCTCTAAAGTTCTTACGTTTAAACAAGATAGCCACTATTGGTGAACTGACTGCTTATTACTACTTTATTATCATTTATGTAAACCCTTGATTTCAGTGGGGTCCAGCCCTCTCCGGGTGTTTGTAATACATGCTTATATCCAGCTTCTTGAGGTCACACCTCCTGTTTCTCCTCCCGCAGAGAGTTGGGCTGCATAGAGCAGGAAGAGACCAGAGAGCAGGCAGCATTGAGCATGAGCTCTAGTTTCTGCTCTCTGCTGTTGCCACCAGGGCTCAATGTGCTCAATGTGGCTGCTGCTCAGCTTCTCCATGCTGTCTGCAGACAGAGCTGGGGTCCTAGGGTTTGAGGAGGTCTTAATGTCAGAATCGCTTCCCTCTCCAAGAAGCTTTCTTCTCCTCCTCCTCCATTTTCCCATTGGGAAAAGATGGTGGGAGCCAAGACGGCAAAATAGGTGAGTTTTCTTAGTCGGGAACACTGGGCTTAAAGGGGGCATTCGCTAGGTCATGAATTCTGGTCTGAACACAGATTCAGCTCCCTGGAGTTTTCAAACACAACAAAACATTGGTAACAATAGGATACATCCTCATATCTGTGACTGATTTTGAGCTTAAATAAATAATAGCTTTTTAGACCTTACTTTCAGTTTAAGCAAAACTGTTTCCAGAGAACTTTTACTATGCATCATGCATTATAAATCTTTTTGCACAACAATGTAATGTGTCTGCTGTTTTGGTAATTAATGTGCTTCCCATTACCCTAGCTTCCCTATTTATTGCTTACCATAGCAATTATGCGCATGCAGGTATTTTGTTTGATGAACATTAAGAAAAATGAACTAATTCATCCTAGATTCAGCTTAATAAATTAGTAATCAGCAGCAAGTTAACACCTGAAAAGACTTAAAAAAAAGAACATTACACAGATACTCATTGCCCGTGCTATAATGCTACCAAATATAACTATGAATTTATGCAACAGTATTGCAAGTTTTGGACCACTTCTGCTGACAGGCAAGATAAACTGTCTACTCAATTAGTAGGAAAAAAAAGGCAGTGACCAAGTTCTTTAAAGACCACTAAAATATATTAATGAGCCATTAATTATGTGGTAATTACTTTAGGCTAACCTCATTGTGTCTGTGTCTCTATTGGCCTGTGACCTCGGGGGTGATTTTGCCCAAGGACACTAGTATTTTTCTGGTTCCATTACCTGTTTCTAGCTTGGTTATGACCCACCAGCTCTCTGATGATCAGTCACTGCAGGACAAGTCTGCTTCATGTGACATCTCCTAACCAGGAGGCTGCCCCATCACATCATGCTCCAGCTCCCCATTACTGCCACACATCTTCTCCAGCATCAGCCCCCCAACCTACATCCCTCCACTCTGTCACATACGCAAAAAAACCCCACTTTCCTCTAAAACTCATTGGATCATTGAAGATAACAATGAAAAAAAGTTTTTTTCCCCTCATTCGTTGTCCGAATAATAGAAGTGCATCCATTAGACAACCCCTGCCGAGTTTCTACATGCTGCTCCGGGAGCTTGTGACCAATCTTTTTCCCTTTTCTCTCTCCCTTTGTATTGATTTCTCTCTCTCTCCTTCCACACTTCTCCCATGGGCAGCTTGGGCAGACTCTCAGATGTGGAGCATTTGGTTCAGGAGTACAGCATGCACCTTGCTATGAGGACTCAGCACACAGCGCCGTTCTCCTGCAAATCACACCATGCCCAAGAGCTGCGTGGAAAGCTAATGTGATCTGCTGGAGCTCTCATCTTTCTCTGCTGGAACTCTCCTTCCCTGTTCTTCGGACACATCCGTCCTCTCCTCTTACTCCTCCTTCCCCTTCTCTCTCTGCCTACAAAAGCCAGCATGGCCGTGATTGCCTGTGAGAATTCTAATCATTTTAGTAATTCAAACAGCCCTGACATCTGAAAAACCCTTATTCAAACAACATGATGGAACATGCTTTCACAATTAAAGTAAATGCGCTGCTGGGACTTGGCACACGTTCTTAATGTCTCCTCATCCTTTTAAGTCACGTCGAGAGAGCTCCGTCTGCCTTTAGATTTCCGTGAAGTATAAAATAAGCATGGTAATTAGTCAAAATAATGAGAGCCGACTCGTCTCGACAAGTGTATGAATTATGCATCTGCCGGTTTATGGAGACCGCGACCACACGCTTTAGCATTCAGGGATGGAGGGATAAACAAACAAAGTCTTGGTAAATAATGAATAGTTTATAAGATCACCGGGAGGAACTGGTAAAGCCAAGTCTGCGGCATCCTATTTTCCCCTGTGGCGTCAGAGCTGCTCTCGTGCTGTGGGTGACTAAACATCAGGTTGCGATCAATGGGCTTTCACGGCGATCCGCCAATAGATCACATTCTCACAGTCGATTCAGGCTGTATTTCAGAGCCTTGCTGTGGTCCAGCAGACAGGAGATGCAGACCAAATGGAATACCTCCTTGTTTAAAAGAAAAAAAAGGAAACAATAGCTTCTGGACTCCTTTTACCATCCTTTACCAGAACCCAATAATAGACCTAATGGAGCACTCATTGCTACTGTATCTATTATTTTATCCCATGATCTAAATATTTGATTTTCCGCACTTATACTGAAATGCTACACCAAATGTAAATGTATTTGTGGGCATATACTCTTAAGTCCAAATGGACCAAAATCTAAAAGGTATAACTTGCGATATTTCCTTTAGGTTTAATGTTGCGCCAGCAAACTTTTCTCTGAAAGCTTTGCCTATCACATATAAAAATATAGCTCCCCCTCCCTGCTCGCCTTTCTTGTTTCATCTCTCTTATTTGCCCTTGTTCCCTTCATCTCCTCTGTCCCCTACATGATCATTGATATTCTGAGAAAAAGCCCCTTGAGAGAAGTATAAAATGTATTTTCTGTAATGCAATCTGGAATTATGGGGATACCATTTTCAATCTTATTTGTGCACAAACTAATAACATTGGCTCTAGCTGGAAACCAATCTCTTGCTTGCAAAGTGGAAAATACTGCCTTTGAGAGAATCCATCAGTGTGTTCAAGTGATTGCTTGTGTGCATGCGTGTGTGTGTAACTCATATATGTCATGATAGAGCAGCGAGTCTGGTAAACCCACACTCTCTCTAGCCACAGCTCTGTGTTATACTCTATACACAGTTATACTCTGTGTGACTCTGGAGTGAACAGTTCTGCTGCCAGCTCAGCGCTGGGGGGCTTATGGTGGCTGTTTATGTGTGTAATGTTGTACAGCTTTGTGTTGAGCCGAGTTAACCCGTGCAGTGTTGTGAAGCATTCTGTGGTGTTGCCCATCACAGGACTGTTTTGTGTCTCCGATTTTGATTAATGACGACTAGCAGAGGTTAGGAAAGTGATTACACACCAGCTGCTGCTGTTTTTTTCTCCCTTTCTGATCTTCTCCAACAGGGCTCTGCCAAAATTAAAGTAAAACTTCAGTTCAGAGAGAGAGAGAGAGAGAGAGAGAGAGACATAGAGAAAGAATGAAAAGACGCTCTGTTAAGTGCTGTTATTTAAGTCTTTTTTTTTTTAAAATACAGCTTAGATTTTTGCTAAAAAATACTAAAACTACTTTATGACAATGAAATCCTACATTGCTTGAATAGAAACATCTACTACTAAGATTTGCTATAAACATCTATGAAAAAGAAAATAAAATTTGTCAACTTATTCTTTCACACATACCACTGATTATTAACACTACAGACTACTTAAAAACATTTATTGCATTTTTCTTCTATAGATATATAGGTTGAGGCCGAACTCCTTGCATTTTGTATTTTGCTGTGAACCTATGATTATTCAAATATAGACTTTAAATGTCTTATAAAGTAGTATCCTCAGACTTGAGTCGTTATTATAGACAGTGCTCTGAAGGGACTTATTGATATGTCGCTGAGCAGCAAACTAACAAAAGCAACAGCAAAGAAGAAATATACAGGCCCCTGAAAAGCCCCTTCAGTAACAAGAGTTCTTTTTTACAAGCAGTGGTTTGAATCTAATTCCTTGTATTAAAATAAAGGCTTCCTGTTACAATATCTAAACCGTTACAGTAGAAGAAACTTTTCATAGCTATATAGAAATATTTTCAAAATGGTGGAATATAGTGCATTTTTCCATTAATCTCAAACATTCCACTATGCACATGGTTTTATATTGTACTATTTTGACTGGTTCTATATAGCACTTAAGTGTTCGTCTCCTGTAACAATCTAGATATTGTACCAGGAAGCCTTTAGCAAAATAAAAGGAACCATTTTCAAGAAGGTGCTATATAAAACCACATCAGACACATTTTCATGAGTCTCAACAGCCTTTTCACCATGCAAATTGTTATATAGAGAACTCACCCTTGTAAACAGAACTGTTTTATGGAGAGAGTTGAATGGAGTTGATAATTAGAGACTACACAACATAGTATGATAAATAAATTAATATTTTAATCTTTTGAAAGCTTTATGTTGAATATACAAGGGGAATTAATCTGATCTTGTTGCTTACTCAAGAGGTTTTCTTTACTTTATTTATTATTTACTTCACTTACATTGAGCACTTTAGTTGTACAGCGTTAAAAACTAATCCCACCGTGTGGAGGGTGGCTCTATTTGTAAGATGTTCAGATTTTTTAAACAGTGCTAGGCTAAAACTACCAGTCTCATCCATTGGATTACCCGATGGAGAAGCGTAATTCTCCATCGGGTAATCTCGGGTAATTCTCCAGACGAATCAAACATCTCCACTGACAGAGTCCAGTGGTGGTGTGCATTGTGAGTGAATACTTTTGGCAATATAGTATATATCACAAGATGCCTAAATTCCCACAAAGTGGTTATGGAAACCCCAAGCCCACCATAATTACAAGTGTATTATACTTCATACTGATTAACAGTATACATTTTTTAAATGCAATTATCTCCTTTATTTATAGATTTTTATTACACATTGGTGTAATGAGAAATGATCACTTTTCACTTTTTGTGTGTGTCCACCATACAGGTGGCTGTTACCTTGAAATTCTCTTCTGGGAAGTTATGAGAACAAAGTGAGAAGTGAGACGTTTGATTGAACAAGCGTAGTTGTTAATAAACTCATCAGCAGTGCTGCTTTTAGTGCAGACGCATGACTAATGAACATCTCCATCAGTCTTGGTGCTCTCCCAAAAGTCCCTGTCAGCAGCAGCGTGGGCTTTAATGGGGTTTAATGGAGCTTTTCCATCCTGTGATGCTGTGGTCATTCTGTAGTGACAGAAAAGAGTGGTCAATTATGTTAGCACGTCTGGAAGCATCTTTCATTCTCAGACATGCTTCGGCTTCTTCAGTAAACTTTTATATATGAAGGTTTATTACAGGGCACAGGATATTGAGAGTAAAGGTCTGATACCTGAATCTTCAGCTGTTCAAAAATTCATCTGAAGTTTGTAGACTATGGTTTTGACTTCAGCATCTGTGATTTCTTGACGGGGCTTGGGGATAATTCATTATCGTTTGTTGTTGTGCTCCGAGGGCAAATTCACTTTGTTGTCTAATGTCTGACAGGCAATGCATTATTGTTAGACCATTAAAACTGCACTGATTCAATTTCTCATTTTACTTAACAGCACCAACTCCCATCATTGCTTTTCTGATCATAAGCACCTCTAGCCATTACTTCTCTAAGCTACTACATATTGTATCAGGGGGAAAAAAATCATTGAGTACAAGGCATTAGTCCATGTTTATTCTGGTGAAGGGTAGTTTAACTGCTGCCACTCAGCACTGATGAGTCTGACAGAGTCTGATTTTGCCAGAGTTCTCTTGCCGCCGGCTGATGACGAAGACTATAGGGACTTTACACTAAGAGGTGTTTGTGTATCAATACTGCTGACAAACCCCATTCTCATGCTAATGCACGGATCCATTTAGGCTCTTTAAAAGCACTTTGGATTGCATGCTGGATGAATGCATCCCACACGTAAGTGAATGAGAAAATAAATAGCAAGAGTGGCACTTTTCCTATAGCTGTCATGTCGTCCAAAAATAGAAAATTAGCCTTGCTGTTTTCTCTACAAGAGCATTCATCCCCTGAAAAAAAGTCACTGGGAACTAGATCTAGTCGGATGTGTTTTCCTATCATGGGTTTAGCCTGACAGCTGCAAAGAAAAAGGAGGATTGCTGTGAGTTTTTCTTTGATAGCGACTTTGGAGTATTTTAGAGGAAAGATATTTTCAGGACATTACAATTCAGCCATAACATTACATAAAATATTGTCCAGTTTATCAGCTCCACTGACCACATAGGTGGATATTTTCGGTTGGTGGACGATTCTCAGATCAGGAGTGAAAGCGAGGTGGTTAAAAACTCCAGCAGCACTGATGGGTCTGATCCACTATTACAGCGCAACACACACTACCACACCACCATCACATCAGTGTCACTGCAGCCCTGTTATAGTCCAGTGGGGCTCCTGACTATTAAAAAGGAGGGTGAAAGATGGGCTAACAAAGCATACAGAGCAACTGATGTACTACAGCCTAAAAAGGTCACCTACATGAACTGATGAAATGGACAATGAGCTTATAAACAAGCTGGCTGCTTTAAAAATTTGATGGATTACTCGTTGAGGTTTTTGAAAAATGGTGATTGTTTATCATACTCTTTAATCCTGCAAATGCACCACAATGCAGGGCATTCAAGCTATTTATTGTACAATCTTAGATTAAATAATAATAGTAATAATAATAATAATAAGGCATAATGATAATTTTTGCAATAATAAATGAACATCATGGCCTTGGTGGCAAATGCAGCATAATTAGAATGGAACACATAAAAAGAAGCATTTAAGCCTTCAAATTGCACTTTGAGTTTAAATTAAGCTAAATATAACTAGAGTTGAAAATATAGTGATAGCTGAATACAAAGCTGATTACTTTGTTCTAATGTATGCTGTGACAATACATAAAAAGTCATTTATTCATAACACATTCAGAGTATATTTAGAAGACATTGTGATATGGCAATCAGATTTGGGAGAGGTGGGGGTTTGTGGGGAGTGAAAGAACTCACTGGAAACTCCTTAATGTAGTATATACATATTGGCATACAGTCCTGTAAATCTCACTGCTTGATCTCAACGTTTTGTGATAGCATACAATCCCAATGTACATAGATACATTTATTCAGTCCATAACATTTTCCCTCTCCTCTTTCACACTTTAGATCTTTTGGAATGAGGGACAATCAGAAAAGAGGTTAGGTACCTGTATCTATCATGAAGTAGAAATGCAACACAATCTCCAGAAATAAACTAACTACTAAAATAAGCTGCCCTGGGGCTGTTTTACAAGTAAATGAGACAATCAGGGCTTACAAGTGTTTGGGGCTTACACTTTGGTTTATGTTTACGGTTAAAGGCTGATTTTTCACCCTTGGATAGGTGTCAGAGATTAGTGGCTACATTCATGAAGGCCAAACTATGGTTTGTACACACTGTACAAATCCTGGGATGGGTCTTTTGTCAAATATATACTCTTTCACCTTGAGACCAGGCTTGAAAATTTATGATTAAAGAGACCAATAATTAATCTGCCACAGTTGTCACATTTCATCACATACAACAGTTCATTAAGGGTACTCAGTTTGTGCAGGGACACATTTGTACACTATACTGGAGTGCAATGTGAGGCTGGGTATGTGTAGGAAGGAGGGAGTGGATTTGTGGGCTTATTGGGAGCTATTTTTGCACAGAAATGGTTCCAATGTTTTAATGTCTCTAAAAGCTACTTTTCAGTTTAGCCACATTATCTGTGAGTCCAGTGCTTATCCGAGAGCATGGTCATTAAATGAGAACTGATAAACTAGAGACACTGAGAGATCTCTCTGTGTGTGTGTGTGTGTGTGCACGCTGACAGATGTGAAGGTCTCAGTGCGATGCTGTGATTGATAGCTGAGCTGAATACCTGGTGCCAGTCAAATGGCCACTGAGGTGTATGAGCTGGAGCACAAATAAAACTCCAAATGGGGACACAGATTGGAAGAGCAATGCAGCTCCAGCTGTGAGGGATTGTTTTGCGGGGTTGTTTTCGAAGCTGAAGTCATTAGTTGTTGGAGAGTGTGTACACTTGACTCACTCAGACGCTCGGCATATATCTCTGGAGAGCCAGGGCCAGGTGACTGTGGGAAGAGGTCACCTTCACGCAGCAGGTATTGATCTACCTCTGTCCCTATTTACGCTGTCAAGGGGAGCCCAGAACAAGGTCATGTTCCACTGGGACAGGTATGGATTCATTGTAGTTTTAAACATTGTGCATCTCTTTAATAAACAAAAAGCAATAGATAGCTGTCACATGCAAAATCGTTGGCCAAATAGCATTTTTTTGTTTATTTATAAAGTACAGATCACCTCCAGGGAAAATATCACAGCAATCCTAGCATATATCTGTTTGTATTTCACTAATTAAATCATTGGCAATTCCACCCACTAGCACCAATGATGGTAGCAAGCTGGAAAAACAAAGGCTATTACATGCTTCCTCTGAGACACAAAGCCAGCCACTGCACATTTTCTATGTGCTACCACAGCTCAATGCACTTGAAGGAGAACACTAACTCGCTAAATTTTGTTACATTAACTAACAGCTGCCCACATTAGCTAATGTCATGAAGGGGAGAGAGTGAGTGAGCAAAGGGAGGTCTTGATACACATCCACAGAGAGTGGGATAATTGTGCTCTTTGTGCTCCTTGTCTCAAACAGCTGAGGCATCATTGCTGAACGAGCTAGTGAACACCTGATAACTATAAAACATGCTCTAGCTAACTTCTAGAAAACTAGAAGTGCTTACATCATCATCATCATCATCATCATCACCAAACCGGTGGCTGCAATTATGTGAAAAAAGGTACTAAATCCATCATTAAACTGGTGGTCCTCGTGGCACAGTTGCCCTTGCAATGATCAGGATGAAGCAGTTATAGAAAATGACTGAATAAATAA
The DNA here is from genome assembly GCF_029633855.1 of Hoplias malabaricus. Classification (NCBI taxonomy): domain Eukaryota; kingdom Metazoa; phylum Chordata; class Actinopteri; order Characiformes; family Erythrinidae; genus Hoplias; species Hoplias malabaricus. Next base: position 22,202,926 of record NC_089811.1, on the reverse strand, counting down.
AATGTTAACAATTTGATAAAGTTCAAGATTTTAATAAAAAATATATATTGTTATATAAAATTCAGATGATGTTTCCTCACCATTTGCTGCTCTCCAGTTTTGTGTGATGGAAACCAGTCTAATGTGTTTATGAAGCAACAGTGTCTTTATATAAACAGTCTATGTCTGGTATGCTAGACATTATGTCTCTGCTCATGGAAGAGAAAATAAATCAATACTGACTTATTTTTGCTACTTCTGATTACTTAAGGTGGAAATGTTTCCAAATTCAAGAGATGGCTAACTGTATTAAAGAACAATGCTACAAAACTAAACTACTCGAGTTACAAATACGTTTCGGTGGTAATTCAAACAGTGAATATAAACTTACAGACCACAAACTTCAGCCACATTCAAATAACAATTGTGTTCTTCTCAAACATAAAGTTACACCTTAAAAGATGCAGAAATCCTGAACATAAACAACCAAGATGGTGTTTCTCCACTATCGTAGGTGTCCTTTTTAATGCTGCCTCAATAGGCTTATTAAATTCATTAATTGAAGAACAATTCCACTAGGTAATCTTCATGTATTTTTTTAATCATACTCCAGGATGAGAGCAATTCAGAGAAATTCATGGCAATGTAAGAAGTCTGTGCGCATATGTTGTGTGTTTGTAAATCCGTATACCTGTCAGTCCTAGAACTAATGCTACACACCTATTCACTTGTGAAAGCATTAAAATCTAAAAATACATTACACTAAAAGTCATTCACACTGGTGGTTGTCTCTCTCTCCCTTTCTCTCATTTCTAAACCAGGGGACAATGAGAAATGGAGGAGATCCTGGACGACATGGCATTAGCCAGTCAGTGAAGCAATGAGGCCATGATTCATGATTACATTTAGAAAAGTAGTCCCCAGGGAATGCCATGGAGAAGACATCTTAATATTCATAATTCTGTTAGAAGCAGGCAGATTGAATTCTTGAGGGCTTGTAGACATTGAGAGATTCATAAACGCAATCAACAGATGGCACTGAAATCAAATGGAGATGAAAACAGAGGTTCAGAAAGAACCTGGCATGATCCCCCAGAACAAAAACAGATACATTTCAACTGTTTTAAAAAAAAAAAAAGTAGTAATTACGGAGCTGTGCCTTTGGGGCAACTTGCAGCACATTTGATGAAAACAAGGCCATTTCTATGTTGTAAAATGAGAAAATACAGAACATAAAATGTCAGAACAGAGCACAGACAGCCATTTTCACTTAGTACAAGAATTTTTCTATTTCCAGCTTCTTGTTCTTGCAATAGCCTTTATTATTGATGTCTGTATGGTAACAGCACACTGTCCCTTTGGGATACTGCAGTATACGTCCACAAGTTTGCAGACACCTGCATTACACTAGGTGTTAGAACATGCCTGTGAAGGTTTGAAGGCATTCAACCATGAGAACATCAGTGAGGGCAGGTACTGATGTCAGATCACTCCATTTGGCTGTACTCCATCACTCTACTGTTCCACAATTCAATGATGATTTAATCTTTAGCTGACACCTGGTATTGGATATGAAGGTAAGCTCACGTGCAGCTGTTTCAGAGCATCCTATTTCATTTGATACTGTTCTATGGGATTTTACAAGTTGTGTATTCACAACGTATCTATTTGTCCACAGTTTGTGCTCTACTGGACATAATAGCTGAGTTCACTAGTGATAATTGGCATTCTAAATCTACTAGACCTAATGTAAGAAAACAATCCCTCTTGAGCAATGTTCTAAACAACAGAATTATGGTGAGAGCTTACCTTACTGCAACGTCATCATCGTAAAGCATTATATACTTTCATGCCATTTCTTCCCTGAGTAATCAGTTGGATCGACAGTTATTCTTTTGACGTCTCTATCTGGGAACCCTTTCAAAAAGCCTTTGTTGTCTCCATTTGCCGAGACAAGGGCTGACTTATGTGCCTTCGAAATTGCCTTGATGCACATCCTTCCAAAGAAAGTCAGGGCATGAAATAACACCTCACTCAGAGTTACAGACTCAGCACTGCATAAACTGTTGTTGTCAGAAGTGGTCCCACTCACTCTCGTTTGCCTCAAACACTCAAAGACATTTTTCACATGACACATGTGCTGTCGATGGTGGTTGACATAGTCATTTGGCCTTGTGGGGCTCTCCCTCAGTATCTCACTCTGGCTCTTGCTCACTCTTTTTCTCTCTCACCCCATGTGGAGGAGATTTAAGAAAGCTCTTGCAAAGATATACACAGCTCTGTACTTCCCAGAGAATGAGGAACTGATTTCCGATCTCAAAAGCTGAAACTTTTAGCCTTGTCATGGTAACACTTTACTGTAAGCCAATCCTTATAACCCTACAAACCAGCCCTACAATCTGTACAAGACTCCAATTATAGATGTTTATAAATGGTTTATAAACCTATTTATTACATAGTTAAGTATGTTGTAAGCACCTTAAAAGTCATTTATAATTATTTGTAACACCGATATGAAGTGTGACAGTGACCTCTTTTTTGTCTAATACTGACAGTGTCAGAGAACTTACTGAATATTTCAAGATAAAACAATAATCTGAGACTTTAGAATGTGAATGTTGTCATTTCATGTGTTAAGGTGCACCACGTTGTCAAGGATGTATAAAGTGACACTGGTGGCTGGTTAATTTATTAAATGGTTAAACCTATAAACAAATTGACTTCATTTTTAACAAGTTTTAACAGAAGGATGCCAATGCCATGTTACATCGAGGAATATCTGATGAAGCTGACAAAAGGTTAATTGCTGAAGAAAAGAAAATAAAACAAGTTGCCTGGAAGATCTAAGCTTTAATGCACTTATGAACATGGGCTTACACCTTGGAAAGCAACATGTCATTGTTATTGTTTTATTAATGTGCTATAACTTCTTAATAATACTTTGAGTATGGATATTAGCCATGAAAAAATTAAATATATGTGACAGGGCTTAACAGCTTTGTTACTGTATGCCAGATCCATGTGATAACAATCTTCTTGTTTAGAAAGGTCATGTTTTTTCCCACCTATATTCAGCCCAGAAATTCTCATTGTGACCTGTAAAATGTCAGAGATCATAAGTGGGATTGGAGTGAGTGGAGCAGCTCGAACCATGACAAACAAACACATTCCACAAAACATGCTTCAATATTTGTGAATTCCCAACTGACCTATCTTGTCAGCTGGATGCTGAGATTGGACTTGGACTAAAACTCTGTTTCTCAGAACATGACATAAAAGACCACTGTACATTCATATAACTGTAATGATTCATTTGTACTGGTCGCCATTTATAAACCACCATTAGTCAAGTGTCAACCAGAGGAGGATGTGTTCACCTTAAGTCTTAGATCCTCTCAAGTTTTCTTCTTTATGCTAAGAGACCGTTTCCTCACCATGGTCACTTTGGCTTCTTCACTTTGGGCTAGGACCAAGAATCCCTTAAAGCTGCTTTGTGACAACGTCAGCTGTAAAATTCACTCTATAAATAAAATTGAACTGAACTGAAATTGAATCATATCTGGCGCAGAGAGATTATAGTGATGTAAGCTCCCTAAAGGCATGGCTATTGCACAGAATTCCCAGTGCATTACATTGGCCATTGAATTTGGTGAAGCACAGTTTTAGTACTATGAAGCCTACCTGGGAGAATTGTCAAGGTGAGGTGGTGTTAGGTCAGTGCTTCAGTCTAATGAGTGGTAATAAGTGTAATTTGAGTTAATGAGGCACCAAACTCAGAACGCCTCATTTCTGGCAGGATATGAGCATAAACATGTATTCAAGTAATTACGAATCTGCTTTTTACAACCCCCAATTAGGCCGCTGATAGAGATAACAGATGATGTTGCACTACCGTATGGGCTCAGAGGTACAGATATATACATGCACTAAGGCAATACAGCTACTGTATGTTTGCATAATGTATTGTGATGACCAGAGGGTGGAGCTGCGGCTGCTACACAAGCCATAACCACTAATTTACTTTAATTTCTCCCCATCATCAGGGAGCCATTTATGCTTACTTAAGGGAGACGAGAAAACATTTTAATCATGAGTTATCCAGCCACACAAAGGAGAGACTGGTTAGCAGGGACTGCAGAGGGCAAATTAAGTTGGATTTCTCTGAATCAAAGCTGTGCTGTCTCAGCTAGGCTTGGTTTAAGAAGTTTGATTTTGGTCTGTTGCAAAAGTTTACACTTTACAGTCATCTCTATGGAATAGTTCATCTCCAATCCATTGGCTAGTTTAGCCAAGTTTTGATGAAAGATCTTTGCACAGGGGCATCTTTAGCGTTCCTCTTGTGTTAGGGTCTTGACAGACCCATTTTTAGGTTTTAAATGCATACAAGTACTCCATAAAATTGTTTATTGCATCAAGATTTTTGACTTTATCAGGAACTTCTATTTAAACAATACAATTTTTTTTTTACTAAATTATAAAATGGTCTTGTTAAAATTATGGCTTTTCTATTGTTAGGGTCAATTTCGACCCAGGTATAATTTTAAATCAGAAAACAAAAACAAGTGCCAAATCTGGACTCATAAACACACTACACACCAAAAGCCTACAGCTTGCTCCTCCTTCAACCACTCAAGCTTCAGTTAGGGGCTTCAATCTTTGCCTGTTTCACAAAACAAGGAAAGACAGACATGTCCAGACATGTAAGACCCAGTCAGTTTACAGTTTGTGTTTTGTAGAGTATACATCTCCAGTTTACAGTATGCAACAATGAACAATTAAAACCAATCCTTTCATGGACAAGGAAGCTTAATAAGGTAAACAACAGGTAAGAAACAAATTGGTTGATAATTAATTGTTTTTAGGGGGTCTTATGGCTGATTTAAGACACGGGTCAAAACCGTCTCATTAACATAAGAGATAGTAACAGAACGCTAACACAGGAGGAAATTTTAAAGTCTCTTGAATTTAAAGGGGAAAAAGTTCCTTTTCCAGTGCATGTGCATTTAATTTATCTCAAATGCATACCACCACAAACTGTTAAAGAAGACAACCCAGTCTGCCTAGGTTGGAACATGTGGGATATAACGAGTGGTTCTGATTTTGTGATGCCTCTTATGTAGAGTGCAGAGACCTTAGAATTGTCCCACCTCCTCATCTGAGTCTCTCCAATCACAGAGCTCCTCCTGCATTCATTTGAGGGTGCAAACATGAGGTTTAATGGAGGAAAATGCACACAATGTGTGCAATAATATACACATACTGATTAAACATCAAGAAAACAAGAATGGCCTCTCACCCTGAACTGAGCTGTGGCTCATTTTCATTTAAAGGAACAAGCAGTGAAAAGAATTCTGAGGGCTGTTTAGACATTTGGAGAATATAACCTTGCTGTTTGTTCCTTTTGGTATTTTGATCAAAGCATTTCATAGATGTTCCATTAAGACCCCAGAACTGTGATAACTTGCATAAACAAGACAGAGTGTAAAAGGCATTCATGGACAGTTTTCTCTACTCATGAAATTGTTCATTCCAGCCTCCCTGCATGACTTGTAAAATTAAATTAAAGTGTCCCTCTCATTTTCTGTCACGGGCTCTGATGGGTCTGGCTATGTGCTTGGCGGCTAATTCAATTAAAGTGTGTTTAAGGTGAACTTGAACAGCTGTCAGTCCCACTTTGCTAAGAGTCTATTGTCACCCTTTAGAGCAAGAAAGTGCAAGTGTGTGTATGTGTGTGTGTGAGAGAGAGAGTGAGAGAGCACAGATGTACGAACACACATTCACTCTGACTGCCAGCAAATTTGACTACAGCTCTCATCCTCTGGAGGGTTAGGATAGGAGGTGTGAGGCACCTAACCCAGTATGTTGTCTTACTTGTAATGTCTCTCCTGCTGTCATCTTTCTGCTGTACTGCGCTGTTCCCTGTCAGATGTTGTTGAGACGTCGGGATAACGCTGCAGGGTTGCTTAAGTCAGCTTTTATTCGATTTGACATGTGAGACAGCTGGTCCGTTCTTGTCCTTGGATTAAAACGTGGTAGGGTTTGTTTGTTTAGTTTAGCTCTTTTTGTTGTTTACACTAGATATTCTGTTCATTTACAGAGAATGGTAATAGCCGCTAAAAAAATAAATAAAATATTTCTAGTCACAAATACACAGAATATTTAACTGCATATTAAAGATAGAAGTATTAGCTATTATTGATCATTAACCATTATGGCAGATGCTCTTATTCAGAGTGATTACATTTGTTTTAATCATTAAACTCTCAAAAAAAAATCCACTCTCACTAATGTAGTGTAGTATACAGTGAAAGTGTCCAGTGTAAATACAAATGTGAGCATGATTCTTTAAAAGTCTGCAAAAATGATAAGCTAGGATTTGTTTGGTTAATAACATTGTTTGATTCTCCATGATGTTTATACAAAGGCTATAATCACTGTGTGGAGATGTCTGAGGTTTTCTGAGAGCAGCAAAATGTGCAAGCAAAAATATTGTGGTGTGATAAAGCTGAAAATGCACATAATATAAATGTAACACGTGTGTACACTATTGTTATATCACATCCTTTCATTCATTCATTCATTATCTGTAACAAAGCCCCATTGCTGTTTGTATGTGGCTAAAGTTGAACTTTTCTGTACTTTTTTTTTATTCCAGATTAAAAGATGCTGAATTTAACATAAACCAACAAGACAACATTGCTTCCTCGCAATCGTAGATGTTGCCTTTTTTTTCATTAGTATCTCTTGCTCCTTGTTTTAGTGGTATCACATTTAACAAATGAACAACAACTAAATCATAAATAATGACACTATGTTCTTTAAAACCATTCACACATTTTTGTGGTTTGACTTTGTCACAGCCAAAAATGGCACACTATTTCTTTAAAGAGGCACTGAAATAGTGTGTGCTTGTGTCGCCCTGCTTCTGGTTTTAATTAATTAGGTTCATGGAGAGAAGACTAATCCTGGCATGAAACCTGCCCTTATATTGTCACTGTAGCTAATTTACGAGCTATTCAGAAAATGGTCAACGATACAGATCACTATTTGGCATCAATGCCTTGTGCTTTCTTTCTCACCTGTACATTTGACCTCAACAAAGAATTTTATGTTTGTGCTATGTTTTCCTGGTCCATGGTTAATGCACGCCAACACACATCCTCAGCAGTAAATATATATAAAAATAAGGAACAAAGGGATTATTGAATGTCTTGTCTGTGTTGTTCTGTAAGGGAACTTCCCCATGTCTTGGAAATATTCTATAACAACAAACCTTGGACAAGTTAAAAATAATGTTTCTATTCATTATCTGTAACCCTTATCCAGTTCAGGGTTGCGGTGGGTCCAGAGCCTACCTGGAATCATTGGGCGTAAAGCGGGAGTACACCCTGGAGGGGGCGCCAGTCCTTCACAGGGCAACACACAAACTCACACATTCTCTCACGCCTACAGACATTTTTGAGTTGCCAATCCACCTACCAACGTGTGTTTTTGGACTGTGGGAGGAAACCGGAGGACCCAGAGGGAACCCACGCAGACACAGGGAGAACACACCAACTCCTCACAGACAGTCACCCGGAGCGGGAATCAAACCCACAACCTCCAGGTCCCTGGAGCTGTGTGACTGCGACACTACCTGCTGCACCACCGTGCCACCTTTGAATGAATGAATTACAAAGCTTAAATAAATGCCCTCATACTAAACAGAAAAATATATACTTTAGGCCTGAATAGGATCACATGAGTTGATCAGATCACAGCACATGGAAAACCATCAGAATCTAATTGTAGAAAGGCATCAATTCAAAGGCTGTCCTGTCCAGACTTCTTAAACGTTTAAAGTGGTTCAGCGGGACCATTCTCCAATGATTAGGAAAGCATGGACCACAGCTGTAAATTTTAAATATCCAGCGAACATCATTTCCATTCACAGCCTCAATTGCTGCTGCCCAAGCTCCCTGAGTCATTCAGTTCCTTGCTCATTCAGAATATCTTCAAATCATTTGCTGTTTCATTGTACATCTTAATGGGCTACTATTTCTGAGTACTCAGCAAATGTGCAGAGCAACTGCTTTTTCATTCCCTCTTACAGCTCTTTCCTGGACTGAGTGCGGAGGTGATGAGATACACATTAACCGTACAATAACCTGATAGAAATGAGGAATCCTGAAAGGTCCATTAAGAAAGATTTGAGCTCTCCAAGGAAGTTTCAGTAAACAGTTACAGCTAAAGAGTAAAATGAATGCAATGCAATAGACGATAACCAAGAACATAATTCCCTACCTCATGCTTAAATTTACAGAAAGTAGCAAGATACTCTCAAATAAACATAATCTCAAGGGTTTTCTGTGGAGCGATGCCTTTGAAGGACCACTTGTGGGGCTCTTTGGAAGTTGGGGAGCTGCTTTGAGTAAATCTGGTGTGGTGTGGGCACTGTCTCTTGCTCTTCCTCTTTCAGATCCAAACACAGAGAGCCCCATGCAACACAGGATGCTGGGGCCAGCTGCAGACAGTGATTAGAATCAGAGGAGCAGCTACTTGGCTTCTGTCCAATGTCTGTGGCTGAAGCAAGCGTCCATTGAAGCAATCATCCAAAAAATGGAGATATTGTACGGAACAAAACTTGATGCTGAATGGACTGATATTCAGAGGCAGGGCAAACTCTCTAGAACAAGCATAGCCTCTTTTACACTGTGGTTGTGATAGGAAAATGTCCAGCCTTTCCCTTTTGGTGGTGCGTTGCCTGATCAACCGAACAAACACACCACTCATGGCATCTACAACAGAAAAAATATCAACAATTTTTGAAGAAATAGTGGGGGAAATGCCTCACTATGTGGTCATACATTTGGACATAGCCACTTTTTCAGGATCTTGGAGAGTAAAAATGCAATTTGACCAATAAATAAATAAAAAAAATTAATATAAATAAGTTGAATTACTATGGTGCATGTAGTCACGTATTCCTGCACTATCCAATCTGCCACATGGAAGCAACATGGAGTATAACCAAACAACAAGGCCAACTCAGCAGCTTGTTCCAAAGAAAAATGTTTAGACATCTTTTGACTTTAGTGAAAACGACACTGAACATGAAGTTAAATGTAAACACTGACAAAAAGTGTTTCAGCAAATAAAGTATTCCAGTAAAACTTTCTTCTGCTCAAAAAGAGTCTTCATCTAGGCCTGTGTGCTTGGTCAAGCTGCATTATTACAACGTATATGTATTCTGAACCATGGTCTGCATGACTTAAATTTAAACATTTTGTGCTTGGGTTTAAACCCACAGTCATGACTTACATGCAATATTAGTGTACTATGTAGGGAATAGGGAATGATTTGAGACACACCCTGAATCTGCAGCTTAGAGCTCCTCACGAATGCTAATAGGACTGTTATCGCAACTGCATCTCTGAAAGGCTTTCTCTCCACTGGTATCTGTTTTCTCTTCTTGTTGTTTGGTTTGTATTCTTAACCCAACTTCACCTATCAAGTAATTTAAGCTGGCTGTAGTTTGTTAGTTCACTCTCTTTCAGATTAAGGATATGGTTCATTTTATATATATATTAAAGTAAATTCTATATTTTTGTAATATTAATTTATATATATATATATATACAAATTACACTGTCTCATTTTGTATTTGTGTTGAATTAAGCTTTCTTTAGTGTCAGTAGATACAATGGTTGTGGAAAAAATGTGCTCTTGCTGCAAACTACCAGCATGGTTAGAATGCCTCTCAACCAATCAGAGTGCATGACCGGAACTAAATGTTGTATAATGTTCAATTAATCATGATATTGATTTGTTGTCACATGGTCCCGCACTATGGACTAGTGTCATGTGAGAGCACAAATATAAGGTTAAACAGCGCAAAACAATGAGCGAGGCAGAAATACATGATTACATATGGCAAAAATGGCTAAAACCAGAGCTTCTCCTCCTCACTCCTGGGTTGTAGCGCTGAACTGAGCCATTGCTCATTCTCATTTAAAGAAAGACAGCGTCATAGTTGCCTTTAAAGCTCTATTAAAACTCTGAAAAGAACATCAGAGAATGAGAACACAGGCAGCATTTGGGCCTGTCCTGTAAAGAGACTCAACTGGAACCTCACCAAAGCTGCAGTGTTTCACTCTGAGGGTAAGGCCTTGGACAAAACACAGTTCTCGATACAAAGGAAGACCTAATAGGTCCAAACACCAATAAACAACCTAAAAGCATCATTCATATATATATATATATATATATATATATATATATATATATATATATATATATATATATATTACTCACACCCTCATAGCACACAACAATGAAAATAAAACCTCAAAATGGAAAAAGGTGGGCCCGCGGTGCATGCTGGGAACTCTTCTCTCGGTTTCAAGTTAATTTCACTCCTTCAAATTTCCTTTGTTGGAGTAATTTAAAAACTTCAGTTAAAAGGCTGAAAACTCACAAAATCTTATCCTACCTCATAAGTTGAGGAAAATGACAAAAATATGTTGTCATGACCTATTGCTTAACATTTTTTTATAATGTGGGTTAACATCTTAAACATTAAACATAAAAACATAAGTGTGTGTGGAGTATTTCAAAGTAATTGCTGTGTAATAAGCATTAGTAGATAGGTCAGTACTAAAGGTGTAAAGGGTTGACTTGTCATTTTAAAGTGGCAGTTTTACACCAAGGCATAAGTAAGAATACAACATAAGCGTCCTTTTTCTGGTAATCTTCACTAGGACACCTGGATGAGAGGCATGTACTAGAAATGTTTACCAGTACAAAATGCCCTACAATGGCCCACGTTTTATTCTCATGGTGACAACTGATAAGTCAACATCATTATTCAACACAATGGCTGCAGATTTTGCTCCTCTTTTCCATGGGCAACCTGCCACAGGTCAGTGAGGTTTTGTCTGAGTGAGAATGATTCCACCCATTATCTGGTCAGCACAGAACATGACGACTCTCCACCAAATCTGAATAGGCTCATCCAGACACGCAATTCTGCCACAACAATGGGACACTCGTACATTTATATATTGCTTTTCCGAATCATTCAAACATACTTTGAGGAAAATTACAATGATGGAAGAGTGCACAGGAGCAGGCAAAGGGCACACTACTCAAACACAGAAGCATGTAGGAGTGGGGAGAGGACAGACCAACAGAAGAGAGAAAGTCAAAGTGTGTGTGTGTGAGAGAGAGAGAGAGAGAGAGAGAGAGAGAGAATAAAAAGAGTACAGAGAAATAGAGACAAAGACAAGTTACAAATAGGGGAAAGGGGTACTGAGGGAAGTGATAGAGAGACTGAGAGAAAGAGAGAAGAGAGGAGGAAAGAGGTAAAAACCATTCGAGATTAGATCTGCTGTTTAACTGTGCAGGAAAACCTATGCTCAGGCTTCATTATGCCACGTGATGTAAATCAACTGAGGGAGGTAATTCAGTCTGAAGCACTGTATAAAAGCATCATTTACAACTCGCCCCAACATCAGCTGCCATGGGCTGTTGTAGGCCACATGGCTTCAGACAGCTCTGACTGCGAGGCAAACGCTGAACCTGCAAACTGACCACAGTCCAGTGCTTTCACTCTTTCGCACACAGCCAAAGCCCCTCACAAATCAGTTACAAGAACAAGTCCACATGTTTTTCTGTCCATCTTGATGAGGAGGATGAGATTTTATTACAACATTTCACGCCTCGCTGATTAGACTCCATTCACTGATTAAACCTCAGTATTACCAGGTTTTAGGATGATGATTTTATTGAAAGGAAAACAGCTGCAGAGTAATATGTTGATGTGGTTGGGTGATTCTGGTCCATGATCAGGCAGCATTATATCTCCCTCTTTGTTTTTATATGTGCACCTGCACTGTGTTTAGGACTGTGACACTAATGCTGGGTTTTCACAAGGTCATTGTAAAAACATTGTTTCATGTCACATAACACAAGGGGTGATGGGAAATGGCCAGTGGTGGTTTTTGTTGCCATGGTGACTGTGATTATTACTGTTTATAGCCTCTTTGGATTTATTTGTTATTAAAATCTAAGTTGCTTGCATTAAAACTCCAACAGAGTCAATGGCAAAAGGTGAGAGTACTGAACTTGCTGTTAAACCCTTTGATTAACACTGTGGCCATGTAGTGTTTTCTCATCTTGAAGTCAGCATAACTATTGAAATCACGTCTTTTGTTTCTACACTCCTTTTCTCAGGTCTACTGACAAGACTGGAATACTTTGAAGTTAGCTCTATTATTACAGGCTGATACTCTCCATAATTTGTTAGTCCCCTTTCAGCCTCTTTTCAGAGGAAAGGACTGCCACTGAAACTACACACAGCAGGCATTACATGGGTGATGGATAATTCTCAGTGCTGCAGTGACACTGATGTGTGTTACAATGTGTTTGAAAAACTCCACTCATACCATCACAATACACACTATCACGGCACTGAAAATGATCTACTACCCAAATAATCTTTGTGGTGGTCCTGTGGGAGGTCCAAACTACAGAACGAAGTGGAAGGAGGCTTAAACATATATGCAAATCAACATAGGGACTGTAGTCTGCAATTCAAGAACTATTAAGTGCACTTATATTGTAAGTGAAGCATCTCTGTCTCTTTGTAATTCTCTTTCTTTTTTTAGAGAGAGATCCTGACTGTCAGAGATACAAAGCAGTGATGACAGATCCTGCTTGGCTGTAGATATAGGCAGGTACAGGATGTCCTGGCTGCACAGAGAGGAAAGGAATTGTGGTCACTGTATGACAGGTGATGTAGAGACAGAGATGCACTCTCTTTTTCACTGTGAAAAAGTCAAACAAATGTGTGATGTTTTCCTGAACAAATTTAACCCGTTCATCCCAAAACTGAAAATATTTTAGAAACTGACAAATGAAAAGTCATTCTAGGTGAACGGCATTTAAAGCGCTCAAAAAAAAAAAACTTGCTCAGGAACAGTCTATCATGAACATTACTGGACTTTAAAGGTGCAATCTGTAAGATATTTACTTATTCATATTTATTCATAAAATGTCCAGGGTGTGTAATCATAGATCAAGGAAACAGGAAAAGCTAAAACACTGCTGTCTCTCATAGCATTGCTGAAGCAATATAAGCAATATATACTCTTTGAGAAGTGCCCAGTCTAGAGCAGAGCTCCTGTGATCCCACCCTCTGTCCAATACTTTTTGCAGTCCAAACCCACCGTCTACAAACAATGTCTTGCAGCCATGAAATGACCAAGTGGAAAGAGTTGATGTTATGTTTTACTGGACTCATAAAGGCCCTTCTAAAAATCTCCATGACCAGAGATGGAATAAAATGAAAGGAAATATTGGCATTGTTTAATAGATAGAGGCAGTATACAAACAGTAACACTACAAGAACAGAGCTGACAAATTTTCTCCTGAACAGGTAACAGCAAATAAATTATGGAAAAAAAAGTATAGATTAAATGAAGTAAATGCCATAGGTTGTTTTATATAAAGTAAATGAGGCATAGTGACATTTGAAAGGTGTTAGGACTGTTTTTGTGTGTTTTATATGAAGAAAAATGTGAATAACATGATTGAAAAGTGTAAATACCATTGTTTGTTTTAAAGAAATTGATGCTGATTCATGTGTGTTTCTCCATGGTGTTTCAGGGGTATTTTGTTCGAAAAGCCTTGCATATTCACCTACTTGGTGGTACACAGCAAATATAAACATTTCAATAGTAGGTAGATGTTTTAGTGATATGATGTACACTTAGTTGTGTTTTAAATGAATAAAATGGGAAATAAGTGTTTCAAAAAAAATTTCTTTATAAAACCTAGCACTAGCTTTAGCTTCTCATAGCTGTTTAAGGTAGAAATGAGTATTCAATAAGAAGCTGGAGAATAACACAAATATGACTCTTAAACTGACCAATTTAAGGTGTAACTAAATTCTTGAATACAAAAATTATGAATAAGAAGCAAAAGATCTGCTTCCTAAAATGACAATTATGGTTGAAAGGGAAATAACACCAGCCTTGTTTCGTCTAAAATTTTAATGTGGTTTAGACAGTACATTCTTCTAAATGCAGGAAAAACGGTGGGGACTCTATTTTTGCCTTTCACTTAAGGAGGTAAATGTTTGGTGACATTACATACAATTGGTTTGTGTGATTTAAACTGATTATACTGGGATATTAACTGGAATAACAGTAGCTTCAAAAAGTTTCAAAAGCTATATTGCTAGCCTTGGGTCTTAAGGTGGAACAGAGAATTCAACAAGCTGGTGAATTACACCAATAAGACTCGTAAGCGAACACATTCTGCCTCCTACAACATTTATGGTGGAAGGGAAAACCAGTAAGTAACACCAGCCTTGTCTAGTCAAAACTCAGTGCATCATACACACTCACCAAGTCTCTCTCACAGTTTCACTCAGGCAGTCTACCTACAACACGTGCACAAACAATTTTGGGGGGAGGAGCTCAAGCCAAAGGGACACACTTCGCCAAAATTATTCATAAAATAAAAAAGAAAAGCACAGTAGGATATTTAACATATATTTATTTTTGTTAATCAAGGATGCTGTAATTATGAAATATTGTGTCTGTGTTGCCCTGTGAAGGACTGGCGTCCCCTCCAGGGTGTATTCCCGCCTTGCGCCCAGTGATTCCAGGTAGGCTCTGGACCCCCCGCGACCCTAAAATTGGATAAGCGGTTACAGATAATGGATGGATGGATGGATGTATGTTTGTATCTATTCTCAGCACTTTACTGACATTCTCCTGCAAAATATTTGTGGTCATGCTTTTTTTTTTTCCTTCAGGCTTTCACTTAAAAATAAGTAAGATTTTAAATGAAAAAAAAAAAAAAAAATAATAATAAATAAATTCTGTCTGCTGCATTTTGTCCCCTTCCTCCTTCATTAAACATGTCAACAGCCGGACAACGCTTTGAAATCACGTATCATGAATACAAAAATGTGTTTAAAATGTTATGAATGGATGCTCTTTGTATGAAAAGTGTTTACAGTGGATGTTACACTTAAAACCCTTTATTTATTTATTTATCATGAGTGCTAACTGGAGGAGGTGGAGGGAGGGGAAGGCGGGAGCTTGTGTGCGCCACGGATCAGATCGGGCCAGAATTCTCACAAGAACTCAAATAAATGCCCATCAGATATCAAATTTGGGGGGGATGGGGGATTGATGACAGAGAGGGTAATTTTTATTTTTAAATATTGATGAATGAAGAAAAAAAATTGGGCTCCAGCAGAAAGGGTACTTATTTCATCCAGGGCAAAAGGGCAGGTGCTTGAGCACCACTAGGGGTCTATCTGGGCACATGTCTGACCTACAAAAATGTTTTTGGATTGAGAGAAGAAACCTCTTAGAAATGGGGAGAACTCCCCACAGACTGACCCAATTTAAGGGTTTACCCCAGGACCCCAAGATCATGGAGCTCTGCAACAGTGACACCACCTGCAGCGCCACCATGCCATCCATAGTTATATTTCTTTTTAATATATTGCACTAGCTTTGACATATGGTTGCCAACACAGGATAATCAGACTGATTTTAATATAAATTTGCACACTCCTCAAGGGCACAAAGTGTCCCATTGGATTAGTTTTGATTAAATATGAGCAATTGATATTTATACAATCAGAGAGAAGAAACACAAGTTGAAGTCCACAGTACCTTTGCTGATTTTTTTCATTATTATAAAAGCTCTTGAGAATGAGTGGTTTGTTTTAGTCCAGATTACAGAAAAATCAAACCAGCTGGTTAGGTCAGCTTGCCCCATACAGTCACAAAAAGTGCCCTAATCGCCCCCGTGCTGTGGCACAAGCAAAATACTATTTCAATTCCTCCAGACTACAGTCATGGCCACCTTGATTTGGTACTGAAAACCCAACAGAATATTTCTCTTTTTTGCTGAAAAATAATTACATATGAAAGTGGTTCAGCAATCCACCACTCAAACTCAGAATTACTGGTTGTACAAGCCTTGATCAGCAAGCCATGACAGCTTCAAATCACAGACCTGGTAGAATAGCAAACAGTGCTGAACTTGTACAAATTGCAGCACAGTCACAATACACATCAATATAATGCAGATTTTTTACTGGTTTATCCAGCCAACCCAAATGGAAATGGGAGGATTGCATCAGGAACGACATCTGGCATAAAACCTGCACCATGTCTACAGTCCAGAACATGGTGGTGTTGTCATGTGATCTGGTGTGGTGACCCCTTGCAAAATGTGGTTTATTCCTGGTCTAGGATTAATCAGATAAATTTCCTTCCTAAATTCGAATTTGAATTACATTTCATCACTGTTTGATTAAAAACACATATCTCCATTTTTAACAGTTTTTAACAGCTGAAAATCACAGTTTCTTTAACAGGCATCTCCATTGGCTACCAGACCAGCCCATTAAAACTGTGCATCTCCCACCTCCCCCGTTCTCGGAGTGTCCGAGCTAAAGTTAACAACTGTTTACATTTACTCACATAAAATATTAGATCAGCGTGGCTATAAATATGCTTATTTCATTCAAGTATAATAATGATAGACTAAAACATGAATTCATAGGCAGTGTTAAAGGACAATTCGCTGCAGGCTGTGGTTACATGGAGGTGGATGTGGCTCATTGGAATTCACTAAAAGATATTTGCATTTGTCAATATTTGTTGTCTAGAATACACGCAAGTCCATTTTACATATGGAACTTTTGGACATGCGCCCCAATAAAGATAATTTAAAATTTCTGAGCTGTAATGGGTATGAATCGTGTTATCTGTGGTTTATTTTTTACAGTTACCGTCAGAGGAACGCAGTATTTTCCTGTTCCTGAAAAGCTTTTTGGAGATACGTATTTTTAATCAGACAGCAATTCCGATTTGTTTCTCCAAGTGTGGCATCCAATGTTTACATCTTCAAAAGTCGAGTCTACTGACTGTAAACCAAAAAGAATATTTCTTGTTGTTACTGAAAACATACACACACACACACACACACAGCAATCTCAGCTATAGAAGCATGTTTATTTTTTTATCTAAAGTCATGCTTTTTCACAAGAAAATCCTCAAGATAACAGCACTACTGGCTGGGCCTGATAATCTGAAAATGCTGTTTTTTTGGTTTTGTTCTTATAGTGTGGTGGCCTTGATAAACAGAGAAAGAAGACAAAGGACTAAAAATGTCAAAAGCGGAGGTTATGTTTTGGTTTCAACAACGGTTAGAACCTTAAAAATTTTGCAGCAAAAGCCAGGTATTAATCGGGCTTAAACTGTAGTTCTAACAGTAAGCATAATCACTTTGTAAACTGTGCCTTGTCAGCCTTGTAACAAAAGACACCATGCAATATTAACATGTTCACAGCTCTCTCAATTATGTAGCAATTACAGTGATCAATTATTCAAATGCTTCAAGTTCAAGAGCCTGTGACTGCATTCACACTGAAGATAGCTTCAGCTTGGGCTTTATCCTCGAAGCCAGAGAACTGAACAGAGAGTATGTGGAGCTCTAGAGAGACAGAAGAGTACAGGGTAACCTTGGCCTAACTTTTGAAACTCAGCTCAGCAATGGGTGCCCAGCGTGATTATAACAGCGCTGATAAGCTACTGAAGCCCCACAGAAGTTCGAAAGCCTGACTCGGCTCTCAGATGTGAGGATGGAGGCTCTTTTGCTGTAAAGCCAGCCCCTGCCTATTGTCCACCAATTCCATTGCAGGAAATGAAACCAGAGACCTTAAAAAGTCCATCAAATTTCACTGCCTCACTGGTTCAATCATAACATGTCCCTCACACCGGGCTTTCATCCCTCTGCTTTCAGTGCTGAGTCAGTAGCAGGGAGAAAATTGGATAAATCCGTAATCGTCTTTGTGAGTTAGGGGTTTCTGCTCTTTAGCTGACTCGGAGCATGATCCGTTGCTGGGACAAGGGCAGAGAGCAGGATTATCAGGAGACTTTCATGAGAAGCGCGCAAGTCATCAGTGCAAGAGGTCAGGGCTGGACGTGTCACAATCTACTGCCACTAAACTGCTTTCTACTCTGGGTTGATGCACATCCCATACTCTGGGACACCTTAAAAAAATATCCTCACCAACAGCACTCTAACTATGCTTCAGCTAATGGCTAAAAGGCTTGACTGACATCCAAAATAGAGCAGAGATCTGGTAATTTCTCCCATATTTACTAAAAGCAAAGTGCTCTTTACACAAATGGCCTCTCAGATCCATTATTCATGCTTGACCTGTAAATTGTTGCGCACATGACATTTGCTGCCTTGTCATATTGCTGTGGACATCCCGCACAACCCTGGCATTTATACATTCCAGTAATTATACACCACAGAACACAGAATTATAACATTTCATACCGGAGAAAAGACAGCAAAGGTTCTTGCTCAAGACAGGATGACCATCAAAAGCACAGACTTATGATTTTCATGGTATCAATATCCAAAATATTTAATATTAACACATATACATATAATTAAGTCCATAAGCATAAAAGTCTTGAAGATATGTTTAAAGGCCAAATATACACATCACATATACTGATCAAACAAATCACTATCATTAAAGGCTCCAACGGCCATAGTGGTGCACTTTGTATTTCTACAATTACAGACTGTAGTTCATCTGTTGCTCAGCATACACTGTTATTCTCCTTTCACATTCTCTTTCCAAAGGTCAGTACCTTTGCGGGACCAACACAGAAGAGGTAAAATTTGGGTGGTGGATCATTTTCAGAGCTGCAGTGACAGTGATATCGTGGTGTTTTAGTTCGTTTTGTGTGAGCATGTGTGAGAAATGCATCTCTATCACTGACACCTTATTAGAAATGTGACCAATTACATATATTAGTCAGTTTTGGCTATTTGGCCCTGAACTCTTAACATCAGAAAAGATCACTGGATCACTTGAAAGGAGTGAATGGGTGTCGAGTTGGCAATATGGAAATTATTGTTGCTGTATTTATATACACTCAAATACATATACACCTTATATATAAATGCATAAAGTGTAATTCACCATTTAATATGCGCTGTGGTAAATATGTTTATACATTGTAATGATCATAGTATTCATAGAAAATTGGAAAATATTCTCTTGCAAGAATCATGTAAATTGGGGGTGGGAATCAATTGATGTAATCCCTTATTTACACCACGTTATTTTAACCCTTTACCTTATTTTAATCCTTTAACCCTTACCTTCACATTTAGCGAACTTCCCAAAGATTAGCTATGGATATCCTAACCACTTACACTTGCGGTAACCTTTCAGCTCTAGCACTCAGCCTGTAAATGCATTTAGATATAGTATGAAACACAGCAGTGCTGTTGGCTATATTTACCAAAAAGATATTACTGTGAATTTCACGTTAATGCAATGCAAATACCCAGCTCATGTTACCAATCATGTGAAACACCATTTCCTACATGAATCCTCATTACTCATTTACATTTAAATGGTTTCACATTTGCCATAATGCCTGCCTTCTTTCTGCTCTCCATCTCCTTTTTTTTTCATGCCGTTCCCTAAGAGCTCTTCATACCATAGTGTCTTTCAGGGTAATATTACACTATAGATAGCGAGGTGTTCATTAGAAATATAATGGTTATCATTTTCCTGTTATATAAACTATTTTTAGTGAGCACCTGGCTATTTATATATATATTTATATATATATAAATTATATATATATATATATATATATATATATATATATATATATATATGTATATATATATATATATATATATATATATATATATATATATATATATATAACAGGGCTTGGACAATGAAACTGAAACACCTGGTTTTAGACCACAATAATTTATTAGTATGGTGTAAGGCCTCCTTTTGCGGCCAATACAGCGTCAATTTGTCTTGGGAATGACATATACAAGTCCTGCACAGTGGTCAGAGGGATTTTAAGCCATTCTTCTTGCAGGATAGTGGCCAGGTCACTACGTGATGCTGGTGGAGGAAAACATTTCCTGACTCGAACACACCCCAAAGTGGCTCAATAATATTTAGATCTGGTGACTGTGC
Organism: Hoplias malabaricus; assembly: GCF_029633855.1. NCBI lineage: Eukaryota > Metazoa > Chordata > Actinopteri > Characiformes > Erythrinidae > Hoplias > Hoplias malabaricus. The sequence goes on along the minus strand of NC_089811.1, from coordinate 22,182,897 downwards.
AGGCCATGGGAGATGTTCAACTTCACTTTCATGTTCATCAAACCAATCTTTCACCAGTCTTGCTGTGTGTATTGGTGCATTGTCATCCTGATACACGGCACAGCCTTCAGGATACAATGTTTGAACCATTGGATGCCCATGGTCCTCCAGAATGGTTCAGTAGTCCGTGGCAGTGATGCGCCCATCTAGCACAAGAATTGGGCCAAGGGAATGCCATGATACAGCAGCCCAAACCATCACTGATCCACCCCCATGCTTCACTCTGGCCATGCAACAGTCTGGTGGTACACTTCTTTGGGGCTTCTCCACACCGTAACTCTCCCGAATGTGGGGAAAACAGTAAAGGTGGACTCATCAGAGAACAATACCTGTTTCACATTGTCCACAGCCCAAGATTTGCGCTCCTTGCACCATTGAAACTGACGTTTGTCATTGGCATGAGTGATCAAAGGTTTGGCTATAGCAGCCCGGCTGTGTATATTGACCCTGTGGATTTCCCGACGGACAGTTCTGGTGGAAACAGGAGAGTTGAGGTGCACATTTAATACTGCCGTGATTTGGGCAGCCGTGGTTTTATGTTTTTTGGATACAATCCGGGTTAGCACCCGAACATCCCTTTCAGACAGCTTCCTCTTGCGTCCACAGTTAATCCTGTTGGATGTGTTTCGTCCTTCTTGGTGGTATGCTGACATTACCCTGGATACCGTGGCTCTTGATACATCACAAAGACTTGCTGTATTGGTCACAGATGAGCCAGCAAGACGTGCACCAACAATTTGTCCTCTTTTGAACTCTGGTATGTCACCCATAATGTTGTGTGCATTGCAATATTTTGAGCAAAACTGTGCTTTTACCCTGCAACCTGAAGATTGGGCACCAGGCTGGTCAAATTTAGCCATGAAACCTCGCACACTAAAATGACAGGTGTTTCAGTTTTATTGTCCAACCCCTATATATATATATATATATATATATATATATATAGCTGTTTTCTTGTGCACAGACTGCTAAATTAGCTTTGTGTCTGCCTTTCAGATTTACAGATTTACCAATTCTGCTTGTTTGCCTGTGGTTTTCCTCATGCTTCGACCTTGACCTGTTTACTCGTTTCTGGTCTGTGAATTCCCACAACATTAAGGCTTTGTTTAAATTGCATAAAATCTTCAGTCATGTGAAAAGTAATGCAGTCTAACACAGGACAGGCCACATTTCACTCAATTTACATTTCAGTCAATCAGGCTGACCTGCCCACCACCAGAGGCAGTCAGAAAGAGATGAAATTTCATGGCCAGTTTAAATGTAATGTAAATTTAAGTGAGGCACAATCTACCAAAGTACAATGGAGCAATGGACTGGCTGATTATGATACGACATACTGGACACCTCTGCTGTAGCTGATGTTTGGCATTGAGCATGTTAACATTCACCTCATGGGTCACTGCTTACATATACCATATTTAAACTGGCCCCTCATGTAGCATATATATATATATATATATATATATATATATATATATTAGTATGGTTTCATCATTAGACTCAAATGTCTAGCTTGCAGCACATGACACGATTGAGAATAATATATCCTGGAAAATATGTCTAGTTCTCAGACTGTAGCAGTAGACTGGGAGCATTTTGTTTTGTTCTGTTTTGTTTAATATATATATATATATATATATATATATATATATATATATATATATATATATATATATATATAGCAGGCTAATAGTTTACACATACTTTCTTGCTTTTAAAATATTATGCCTTGGCCTTTCTCCTCTCCTGACATTTTTGGTAAACAGCCATTTTGACTGATACAGAGCACATTAAGCACACTCACAGGCGTACTTTATGTGTGCATAAGCACATAAGGAGAATGTTCTCTTTGCAGTGATGGCTGCATATCTGCGTCTCAGACAGGTATGTGTAGCTTGAAGCTCAATTAAACTCTTCTCCATTGCTTCTTGCTGAGCTCTGACTTCACGGGAGAGCATCTCTGAGCTGATGCTGCAGCGCAGAGGCTTCAACTCCCCAATTAATTACAGGATTTTTCATGTAAAAGAGGAAACATGTTGGCCGTTTCCATTAGTGTTTTGGAGACCAGACCGTGAGTGTCAGCTCTCTGAATAATTCACACCAGTTTGGCTATGTGGTGAAAAGCTTCTCAGCTCTTTTAATCCATAGTGTCAGCTGCTCTCCCCTGAGAGCAGAGTGGAGAAGAGATGCCCGAAGCCTGAAAAAGCTATGGTGGCAAAGTTCTGTCATAATACACTACTGCCACTTGCATAGAAAGAGCCAGCATTGAGCCTCTGATTGTACACTGGGGTTGCAAAGCATGACCAACTGATGAACAAGGTTTTATGAGGGTTGTGCAAAGTTTCATCATGATACAGGAAGGTTTTCTGCAGTAGCATTTTGTGTGTATATTGTGTGTCCACAGAGTTCAATAGCGAAGCAGCAAAACGAGACGAGTCATTGGATAAATGCTGGGCTTTGTCCCACCCATCGAACGCTCAGCGTCTCTGGGGGTCTATGGGGCAGTGGGCTGGCCTCGGCTGGCCCGGACGCTCAGCTTGTGCATGATGATTGGATGATCTGTCTGAGGCTGAATCCCTTTTTGATTGACAGCGAAATGAGCGAATCAACGATCCTTTGGTGTAAAGCGCCGTGGGAGCACAGGCGGGCACACTTCACATGGGCCAAGGCCGTTTAAGCAGCCTAGCTCTGCTGGCCATTGAGAAGACACTAGTCAAGTCCCTGGAAAAGACGCCTTGTTGGTACGACAGGGTCACAGATCATTTTCTTAAAAAGGAACGGAGGGTAGAATTTACGCATAAATAAACCGACACATTTTATGATGTAGGCCGAAATTGAGCTTCCCCTCCTTGAAAGACCAGCATCCGCCACTGATATATATATATATATATCAATATATATATATATATATATATTACACACAAACACATATGCATCCCATCTGTATGGTAATATACAGGGTGGGCCATTTATATGGATACACCTTAATAAAATGGGAATGGGTGGTGAACATGGCGGCCATTTTTGATCCAAAGTTTGATTCAAACTTATTGGGAATTTCACAAGAAAAACAATGGTGTGCTTGATTTTAACGTAACTTTATTCTTTCATGAGTTATTTACAAGTTTCTGACCACTTATAAAAAGTGCTGCCCATTGTGTTGGATTGTCAATGCAACCCTCTTCTCCCACTTTTCACACACAGATAGCAACACTGCAGGAGAAATGCTAGCACAGGCTTCCAGTATCCGTTGTTTTAGGTGCTGCACATCTTGATGGTATGGTGTGTTATATGGGGTACAAAGATAGTGAGGCCATTTTTCATCAATGGAAACATCAACGACACTGGATATGCGAACTCCCTGAGTTTTTCCAGCAAGATGGTGCACCACCACATTATGGGTGTCAGGTCCAATCTAAAAACTACTGATACAATCCTAAAATAAAACATGCAAAAAGTCGGGCTCTGCTATGGTTTCCCTTGTTTGGCTCAATCTTTGTTCACCTCCTTTTTGTCTTCCCAGGTTAGTTATTGCTGTTGCTTGTGACTCAAAGCTTCTATATTTGCGTCAGGCTCTTTGGAGCGATGCCATATATGAACTACTTTTGCTACTCGGTAGAACTCAGGAATTCAAATATTTATTCACTCTGTACATGGCTGAAGCCCAAACTGGCTGAGAGGGCAGTGGCTCTTTTAATGAGGGCTCAAGTCCCTGTCCCACTTTACTGCTGCCTGCTGAACCCCTAGAGAAACTACAGCAGAAAACAGTGCCAAACCAATTTACACAGCTTCTAGGTGAGGCACTTGCGAGTGTAGAGAGCAGAGTTTGGGTAGCTGTGTGGCATGATCAAGTCACTGATTTTTAGCAACAAGCCACCTGTCTCATCTAATAAATCAATTGCAACTAGCTTGCAGTATATACTGCATTACTCAACATGCTGAACAGGGCGTAGTGGGTGAAATGTTAACTGTAAGCATAAGTGAACTGCCAAACATAACATAAGAAGCAGTTCATTATACTACCTGACATGACAGAAGCAGAATAAATAGCTTAGTACAATTATGTACTGCATCATGTTCCACATGTGCCGTTTACCCTGGTACGAGGAATATTACAAAGGAAAAGGTTGGTCACTTGTTTAAAAAAAGAGCAGGAAAGCCCCTAATGCTAAACATTTGTTCACAAGATGTGAAGAGAATCAATGGGCTTTCTGATGAAGGCACAAGCAGGAACAGGCAGCCCTCTTCGTCCCTTGTTGTGAAAAAATGTGGGAATTTTTGTTTACAAAGTATTTATGTGATAATTGTCAGATTTGACCAATAGTTCCAAACATGTTTTTGAAACAAACAAACAAGTTTGGTCTCTCCGCATGCAAAGAGATGACAGCTAGTCTTGTATGAACAAAAGTCACTGCCCAGTAGCATTGCCAATTATATATTGCCAATTATATATATTATAAATTGCCAAATACGGTTGTAGCTAAGTGTACAGCCTTTCCTGTTAGAAGGTCTTTTAAACTGGTACACATCCAAATCACTCTCCCCAGCAGCTGGGCATGAAGACTTTGCAAACTGAAAGGGTTGGTCATCAACTGTGTGGATATATAACCAACTGCTTTTTGCTCAGTGACTTTCTTTCCTGCTATGCCATCACTGCACTAAAAAAATCTGTTTCCATTTCTCTTTTATAAATAAACTTTTCCACCTCAGGATAAAAAAATATGATTCAGGTTCTTCCATCCATTTCTTTTTGCACATTTGCAAACTTCTCATAAAAGCGTAGATGGAAAGCCCACTTCCGAAACTTCTGAATACATCCACATCTATAAAACAGCCAAGTTTTGAGCAGAAGCTGCTCAAAGTCAGGAAACAGAACAAAGCATAAAATTCTCCGGATGTCCAGGTGATTACATAAGCCCACAACTGGAAGAGCAAGGCAGCACTGTGAACATATCATTCTGATACTCCAAAATACCTTCATATCTTCAAAAACTCTGCTCTTCTGTTCAATCCTCACATTTTGTCTCCATTTTTTTGTTATAAAATGTATAACCATAATAGCATATTTAATAAAGTGGAATTTTTGGTGCTACCTCTTTAGCTTTCATTTCCAGACAGAATGGAGATTTTGTCCTCTACCTGAGAAGAACAGAGGTGGACCATTTTCACTCCCTTAAACCAAAGCTACTCTTAAAAAGGTTTTTGACCTTTCCAAATGTCAGTGCCAAATGTAGCGCAATGGCCTGGGTGGATAGTATAAGGAAATAAGTACCTACTGCCATTGAATTGCTTTTGTGCTTCCACCAAATTACAGCACATCCCGCCTCTTTAGAGGAACAGGAGTATGGACTCTCCTTTTATCACTCGTCACATGAAGTAAATACAGCCACATCTGATGAATATGAAGGTGGATTCTTTCGGTTAAGTGATTATATCTAATATATTATCAAATAGGCTTTAAATGTTCACACCGTAACTGGCCAAAGTGAAACAAGTTAAAAAAGTATGTAATTTAAGCAGAAACCCTGCAATGTGTTTGGGTTAATAATCATATTATTATTACAGGTGCAATACCTGAATAATGATATTTAATTTATGGGTAAATGCAAATTATCACCATATTACCCACCTATTAGTGATCTTGAAAGTGCTTCCTAATATTCAACAAATCACACCTGCCGTGAAAAAAATTGCACTGAAGTTGTATAGACCGTGAAGGTGTGAAGGTGTATCTTTTGATTCCTCCTTTTCTTTTTCCATATTTACCACATTTAATGGTTTTTAAATAAAATGGGACAAAGACAACCTGAGCAACATGAGCTGAATTTAAATGATTGCTTAATTTACTGAAGAAAACTAATTACTCAACAACTGGCCCTGTGTGAAAAAGTAATTGGTCCCTTAGATACTCAATCTACTAAATGTTAGGCTAATGCCAGTCTTGTTGAAACTAAACATCACAAATAAACCCTAACTTCAGGCCATAATGTTTGTCTATGGCAACTGTGTAGCATTACTGTTTCATAGCTGTATTTGGTGTACTAATCTCTGCGTGTATGAACATATTTATGATTTCAGATCAAAAATAAAATAAACAAGATATATATCTAATAACGATGGGTTCATATGACGGCCAATGTGTTATGTCTATCCACTGTAATATGCAGAATAACAGAAACAAAGGAAGTCATGCTGTGTGATGTCAGGATTTGCAAAATGAGAGATTTTTCAGAAATAAAAAAAGAACAGATGGGGAGATGAAAGAATCCATTGAAGCCAGATGTAAGAGAATGAAATGAAGGAACATCTAACTTTGCAGCACAAAATAATGCCAAACACCAAGGGTGGAAAACAATAAAATTATCTCTCAGCATTAAAAACTATTTTGCATTTGAACAGGCATCATAATATGGATGCACTGTTAAGGATGCCTAGAAATTTTAAAACACAAAATCACAAAGAAGCGAATAGCAGAGGAAATCAATAACTCATTCTGGATTATGCTTTTATTACATGTAAAACCTTTTTCATTTGTTTGGCTGGAGAGATTTTTTTTCCACTTACTACAGACCTAAATAATTCAAAAATTTTTCTATTACTATAATTTAATCCTTAAATTCATTACTCAAAATGCCATAACATAATTTTTCTACAGTAAGTTGCAGTTTTGTCACGGAATAACTTGAATACTGAATAATTTAAAGCAGATAGTGTATAATTAATAGTAGACACAATGAATCACATACTGAATTTGCCTTCACGTTGGTAAAAATACATTTTTAATGCTAATATAGCCTACTTTATAACAAAATAGCCTTCCACACAGCTGAATGGGTTAGATTCAGAGCGTGTGTATGAACACAGTGCTGTAACAATAAAATTCCTTGGGAGATACTCCTAAAGTTATATTAACCTATCTCTGTGACATAATTAAAATTGCAAATTGCAAGTGTAACAACATTGAATAATTCATAGCTAAAAAACTGAAAAATTATTTGCAGATAATGAATAATAGTATTTATTTAATAATCTACAGCAAACAGTGGATACTTTTTTGCAGAAATAGTGAATATTTAATGAGCTTTTTAATAATACATAGTAGATTCTGAATAATTCAAATTAGCTACAGACTGATTTAGCATAGATAATAAACAATTCCCAGAAGGTACAGCATCTTCATAGCAGGTACTGAAAAAGTCATACCAGGCACTGGTTCGTTCAAAGCAGGGCATGAATAATTAAGAGTAAACAATGAATATTTAATTTAATGTTAAATAATTGATTAATACTACATTATTCATATTAGGTCCTTCATAAGTCTTTGGATTAGTAATTGAATAATATGCTTAGGAGCCCAGGGGTTGATCATCAACTCTATTCCTGTGTAAGCCCTATCTTACTGTTCTACTAAGATCCTCTGGGTGATATACTGACTTGTGACCACTCAGTTAATCTTCCTAGGATTAATTAGCTTTGTGTGGCCTTTGCATTGCCAATAAACCACAGCTGTGGCACTTTTACATCTTAATGAGCTCCAGGAGCAGGGAGCAGCAGAGCAGGAGGATACCTCTTTAAACCTGTGGGATCCAGTAGGAAACACATTAATGTTTCATAGCAAGGATCGCTTAATCGTACATTTGTGGGGTTTTGTCAAATAAATGAGGCTGGATTATCAAATCCAGTCTGTTCAAATAAATATAATGATATGGAGAAAAGCGAGGCCTAAATTCAGAAACCAATGTTTTCTTGTGCTGAAATCCAGAATCTATCTCCACCCAATGCGTCCAACTAGACAACACTGAGATTATTCCTCCGAGAGGAGCAATAACACTCCATATGTGCTTTATAGAATTAGTCCCAAGGTCTGGCAGATAGCATCAATGATGTATGAGAAGTTGGCATCCAGGGAGGCTTATTCTGTGGTTATGAAAGATTCATAAATGCCAAGAAACATACAATATGGACAGCTGAGAAAATCCACAAGCCATTTCAGGACAGACTGAAGAAGAGGGAAGGAGACAGATGAGAAAGGATGATGTGTCAATACTCTGGCCCGAACTTTTCTGGGACCGTATCAGAAAATATATATATATATATATATATATATATATATATATATATATATACACACAAACACACAGGCCTTTTTATGTACATGCAAAGCTATGTAATCTGATCAATTAAATTTATTTTTTAACAACAAAAGCTCAAAAGCTAGCCAAAGATTGTGGTGCCCTTCTCTTTCTCGGGGACACACATGCTTGGGATAGCTTTTGGCTTTTTAGCTTTTACCTAAAGGCATAGTTCACAATAGTAAACAAAAACTACTTTTTATGAAATTCAGAAGATGTCTGCTCACCATTTGCTAGCTTTCCAGTCTGTTTGTGTTTTCGAAACTGGTCAAATCTGTCCCCAGTGTCTATAAATGAATGAAAATTAAACTGACTCAGTTCGGTATGCTAGTCTCAGTCTCTCTCTCCCCCCTCTTGGCAGAGGCCTGTAGAGTTGTTTTAGACAACAGAGAGGACTCCAAACATTGAAAAACATGGACTGAAATGAGAACTGCTCTATTCTTGCTTCATAGGGGGGTAATATTGACTTGTTTTTGCTGTTTGCTAACTGCATTACCAATCGTGCTACAAAACTAAACGACTCTAGTTACAAATGTGTTTCTGTTTCAAACAGTGAATGAAAATGTACAGACAAGTTAAAATTCCACGTACAAGCAACGGCAATTATTTTCTCTCAAACATATCATCACACCTTAAAAGATGCTGAGTTAGAGCTGCATTTCCTCACAATAGACAATCCATTTAAGAGTGATGCCCATAAGGCTGCACAAAACATGCATATGTAATTAATGATAACTGTCATAAAAGCATGGAAAATGTTTTAAAATGCTTATTTTGACATGTAACAGTTAAAAACCTTGAATTTTTAACCTAACAACTGATCTTTGCTGACATCAGGAAATTCACCACAAAACGACACTTTTAATGACTACTGCAGTCTCAGAAGTAGTCAATACCTTCATGACATGCCTTAGCTCATAACAGCTCTACTAACTAAAGATGCTGATGTGATGCATAGTCAGACACTAGCCTCTGGCAGCATTCCTGAGGAATCTTAGTCCATTCCTCCAGGGTAATGGACTCCAGTGCACTAATATTCATGTGTTTCCATGCTTCAGTCACCTTCTTCAAATCCCATGGTTCTGTTTCCTCACAGAAGGCATGATGTTTTCTCCTAGGATTTCCTGATACTTGATTGATTCAATCTTGTCCTCCACATGCTGCAGGTTTCCAGTGCCAGAGGAAGGAAAGCAGCCCCAGAGCATCACAGAGCCATTGCCATGCTTCACTGGAGTGTTCTTTTCAACAGATGCTTCACTCTTCCTCCTCCAGACATACCACTGATTCATAGGCCTGAAAAGTTCCAGTATTGTTTGATTGCTCCACAGAACATGGAGAACTTCAGCTTTTAGCCTTACTGTGTCACCTTGCTGCAGGTCTTTTGCAGTCACCCACGGGATTTTGACCCATCCAGGTAGTGTAGACAGTGTTCCAAATGTAACTCCAGGAACATTCAGCGCCTTTACCTATGTTGTCTTTTTCTTTGCTGTGCCATGCATCTATCTCTTGTCTTAAGGTTTGGACAACCCTCTTGACTTAGCCATGTTTCTAACATCCAATCAAATGTCACAGCCAACAAAACCGCATCAGGCCTGCAATATGATGTGCATTAGTTGTGATTAAAGTATAACACACCATCTTGGCAAATGTGTGCTCTTATGAAAGATTCTACACAGGGGCTTAATTCAGAGAGTGCAGCAGTCATTAAAAGTGGCATTTTGTGGTGAATATGGAGAAACCAATTGTTATATTAGTTGAATTAAGATAATTTAGTTTTTTTACTGGTTTATTGCAAGCAGCTTAAGTTTGTACATTTTGCAATAGAGGGATGGATAATTTTTACAGCAAATATATGTAATAACAATGGTGTGACACTGAAAACCACCACGCCTCTTAAGTAAAGTCATCTTGCTATTTATAAGATACTTATAAAACCTTCTGGCCATGTCATGTCACTACAATGACAATATTTAGTAGATTCTGTGATCTATATGTTTAAAAAACTATAGTGCCTATAGCACTACTATATCCTTCTTGGTATGGAAGTGTTGGCAGTGCTGCAGGAACGCAGTATCTACGAGTGAAATGTGTTGAGAAATTTTGAGGATATTTAAAGATTCACAGGAGACGGACTGTGAAATGGGAGACATGCTGCTAAAAAGTGAGCTGTCACAATGTGCTGTGCCATTTCAGGCCAAAGAGGGTTATAACAACCAAATGTAAACCAAACACTGTCAATCAAAATAAATGTTTTGTCAACCTAAAATCTAATTTGACTAGAGGAGGCCTTGTAATAAAGAACGCCTGTTGGAAAAAGCCTTTACACTTTTTTACACTGAAATGGAGTACAGTTTATTTACATTTTTGGGACCACAGAGAAAGAATTATAGGATGTAGTATTTAAAGAAGTACAGAAAAGTAGAATTTTAAATCTGTTGTGTAAAAAACCTTGCAAAGTATATCCCTTTCATCAAGGGTGTGGATATGCACTTGACATTAGTGGGGACCCTTAATTTCCAAACCATGTTATTCCATTTATATTATTATGATAGACTTATGGTTATATTCATATGTCATTTATGTTATTATGATGGACTTATTTTATTAGCGACTTTAAGTGACTTATACATTTCTTTGAAAAATAGCTCATGTCCAACTTTTTTCGGCCATCTTCACTCGCTTTTCAAACCTATGTGTCACCCACGATGCACCTGAGTCTTGCTCAGTAATACTCGCTTAAGACGGGAAATTTTCCTTCCAGTTTTGGCGCTGCTAAAAACCAAACGTAGCTCCAGAGTCTCATGTGACAGCAGGGAAAGGCACCTCCAATCACACTGGCCATATGTGTTACGACTGGAATAGAAAACATGATTTAATCTTTTCTGCACCTCTAGGTTAATGAGACGCTGAAAGATCTGGTTTTTGTATTTTGGAAGGGATCAAATTATTGGTGGGGACAATTCAATAATTGCTGGATATTGGTGGGGACATGTCACCTTCGTCCATGCTACGCCCTTACCTTTCAAGGTGGACCACAAACTATTATCTGGATAAGGAGTTAATTGTAGCTAGCTATAGTTCATTTTATTTATTTTGAAATAATGAATGAATATTGGTGGGGACATGTCACCTTCGTCCATGCTACGCCCTTACCTTTCAAGGTGGACCACAAACTATTATCTGGATAAGGAGTTAATTGTAGCTAGCTATAGTTCATTTTATTTATTTTGAAATAATGAATGACAAAATGGGAGCTCAGTCTGTAAACACAAACATATGGCATGTTTAAGCCATGCCATTTTAGCTGTTTCATGGTCTCATATTACAATTTATTCAACATTGATAATATTTCATGGTTTCAAACTATGACTTTAGCAACACTTGTGAAGAACCATCCATTAAAATGCTCTTTAGGGAATTGAAAGTCATCCTAGTACAGTATGCCTCCAAATATTACTTTCATTTTTAAGAGTTAAATGTGTGTGGAAACCGTCCCTCAGCTCTCCAGGGACAGTGCAGTGACATGCAGATGGTACAGCTTCACAAACACGTCAGTAGAAGCTCTCCTAACAGATGTCCAAACAGTCTCTAAAGGGACATGTGAAATGATGCTCAAGTCACTGTAATCCTGATGGACTGAGCACAAGTCTCAAAAGGAACTACCAATGAAAAATAAACATTTTAATTCCCAAAAGGTGACTATCAACTCAAGGAAGTTCTCAGAGGGCCCACTTGGGGTGGTGTGGTCTTGTAAAGGGTTTATTTATTACTGAAAGACCAAATAATAACTTCAGCAAGACTTGACAGCTAGTAATATGCTGTCACTCACAAAGGAAGAAAAATCCCTGGGGTCAGATTTTGGCTCTAGAGGTTTATAATAGAAGAAGCATCTGCAAAAATTTTGTTCTGAGGTGTTAGTTCCACAAGACCAAGTATTTCACTTAGGAGTATATCACAGGACCAAATATTTCACTCAGGGCATAGTCCTTTCAAAACAAAATGCACACAACATGAGGAATAACATTATGTAATACTGACTGCACTTTGGACTACTTTTGTACACAGATAAATGACATGACAGAGTTATTCAATCTGTGTATTTGGCGTGAAATCTGATGTATGTCAAAATATGCCACAGGAAGACCGTTTGCATTTTATTATGATATATTTAGAATATGCTGCATTATAAGCATAAAATATTAAGGCTCCTCTGATCAGGTTTCACTTATCAGAATAATTTGCCAACATAAGCTCAGTAGAGTTCACCCCCAAACACTTAAGACAAATAAACTTTCCATGTATTACAGCTGGCCTGAATTACTTTATTTATTTAGTTTTAAGGTGGTTGGATGGGTTAGAGTGGGCTGACCTTCCTGAGTGAGCAGGGAGAGGACACGAGGCAGCTGCAAGCTGTTATGCCATCAATAAGCACACTGCAACCACTGCCTTGCTTCTGTGCTTTTACACACACATCAGCTGTAATAACAGCTAATTATGAGCTTCATTAATGAAATGCTGCCTGTGCTGCCATGTTTGTCTGATTGTGATCATAACGAGAGGCAGTGTCACTCCGATTAATGAGGTTAAAATATTTGCATATCTCTGCTGTGGCCTCACTGCTGAGATCGTGCAGATGTAACAACTGGGATGTTTCACATGCAAATGTGGGAACACCAAGAGGAGAGTATGAGGCCAGAGGGCAGGAGCAGTGCATGGGAATGAAGAAGAATTTAAAGGAGCAATAATGTATTTTCAATGGCTAAAAGTTGCAAAGACTATTCATGAAATTATAGAAAATGACAAAAGAAAGAAAGAACAACACAAAAGTGTTGAAGAACAAGGTATTTTTTAGTCCATGAATAAACCAGTTTATAGCTGTGGCCATGTTTGAAATGTGATTAATACGGAATCTCTATAATTCATACATGCAAGTGAACATGACGTGTACATTTTACAATTGTGTAACAGCATAATGGGTGTTATTTACCCTTAACGTGGGCAGAAAAGGCCTCAGATCAGGTGAAAATGGCATACAGTGTAGAATTATACCACCTCATCGTCCGAGTCTCTTCAATCACAACGCTAGACTCACATTTCTGTTAGAGCACAAAGACGAGGTTAAATGGAGCAAAACAAACAACGAGTGTGGAGAAATTAGAGTACTGATTAAATGCAGCAATGATTTATGGACTGTACATTCTTTCAAATAGTAATTCTCTAATTTACTGATGAGGAAATTTATCTAATTTGTAGTCTTTTAAAGTTTAATTTTATGATGTTATTCAGAGATTATTCATGTGCCCTTGTAATTGGTCATACCGCCAAGGAGAGGGGGGAGGGGAACAAAAGGCATAAATTTCAGGTCCAATGCTGACAGGACAGGGACTTTCTCTGCAGGTCTTTATTTTTTTTATAGTGATAGTAATCAGTGCACCCTTTCATTTTATTTTTTTTCATGATGACAGTAGATATTGGAGTGGTTTATTGAACTTAATTAATTAAACAAAAATTCTCTCTCTGCTTCTCATCTTTCTCTTCCCTCTCAGTAGTTGTAACACACAAAATACACAACGGTAATCTTTAAAATAAACAGCGATCATTTAAGTCGGTGAATGTGTAAAATGGAAAGGCTATATTAGTAATCACAACAGCTTTCTGAAATATACAGATCTCAATAGCATTCCCCTATGAACAACATTTTACAGAAATAATTGCTATGTGCTCTGCTTCAGCTTCAGTCATTGTGTATTTACCTGAGACCAGTGTCATTTAACACTGCAGTAGATAAACACTACATTTTCCTAGTAAATTGTTGCTTTTTAAATAAAGGAAATTTTAATTAATATTTGTATCAATAATGATTTGATGTTGAGTACATTGTGTTTAAAACCCCATTTGCCCCTCTGCTGATGTCGCAATATTCTGAATTCCCAGCAGCAATGAACCATAACATACCTCGGCTGGTGAAGGATAGTCATGTTGTATCCTTCATTTTTTTTTTGTAGGATGCAGCCCATCTTGTACTTTGACTTTCAGATTTACAAAGGTTTTAAAGAACAACAAAAGTAAATAAACCTGCAATGAGATTAACTTTTTAAGAAGTTATAAGTTTAATATTACATCTAAAAATAATAGAAGAAATTTAGCTAAAATGGTAAAATCAGATGTGAGTTTCTCTCAAATAAGGCATAAATACATAATAGCAGATAACAGCGACCATTGTCATGACAGTGGTGATTGCATACACAACAAGTTCCATTCAGTTCAGCTCTCAGGCATTAGGTCAACATCTCGTTTCACACCAGAGAATCGGTGCCCACTCACTCTACAGGATACGGAGTCATAAATAGTGAATGCTTCATAGTTACGATTTCACATTCGGGCCAGCCCCACTGCACAGGGAGATCGGAGGGGTACAGACTGGACTTTGGACATTTCAGGATAATCTATATATCATAGGAATTAAGAGACAGTGACATAATACCAATTAATTATGAAGCATATTCCACACTGTCTTCTCACATGCTTTAAATACCAACCATGGAGTTAATCAACATCACCTATTTTGAGACTCTGCAAATTTACATCAGGAAAACTGTAACAAAATTGACAGAAGCAAGCTTTTTAAATTTTTGTAAACCAAATGGAACATTTAGGCAGTCGCATGTACAAATACTTCGCCAACATTTCCTGTAATGTAAAGTTGTGAGAATCTCCCACAGAATTGGTTGCATGAGGAAGAGTGTGTGTTTTTCCATCACAGCCCATAAACTGCACATGTAGCCTCATCAACTGTAAGAAAGCATTTGATTGTGTTTGAGTTCATCGTACATCAAGCCCCACTAACATTTTGTCAGGTTTGATTGTTCAGAACAGATATATATGATTTTGACAGCTTGTCTAACTGAAATGTTTCTGCTGGTGTTTTCCTCTGCTGTGCGTGTGTGAACTCAGGTTTTATGTTGCGTGGACCCATTTCTTCTTGCTTCTTCACTCGGGGCAGCTCTATAATTCATAGGAGAAGAGTCAGCCTGCAGATTCTTCCACAGAGGAATCGCTGCACGTGTTAGTGCTAACCAACAAGTGGAGAAGTGCAACAAATAACCAACAGCCACAAATACCACACAGCAGAGCGGCAGGCAGATAAAGCATGAGAGACAAAGTGAAAGACTTAAGTCTATATCTACTCTCATATTAATAAGAGAAGAGCCACATTAATTAAACATAAACCTCTCTGCCCTGTAACTGGCGAACTGACTTGTGTTCCCGCAGGTTACAGTTTATGTTTTAATATTGAATAAATGTCTGTATCAATATTGGATATGATATTCCTCTCTACACTGCCCTACATGCTGAGCTAGGCGTATGGACGCCTCTATCAGAGGCCTAATGGGAATTTCCATCATTCCTCCTGACGCAAACTTTTCCTCTTGCAGCTCTAAATGACCTTCACAACACTTGCACAGTCATTAAGCAGAAATTAACAGCAGTGATTAACCTTTCCTAGTCTTTGAACACAGATGGAGTCTGTGGGGTATGCGTGTGTGTACGAGTGTGAGAGTGACTGTGTAGGTGTTAGAACCAAGAATAAGGTCCAAGAGGTCTTAAATTCTTAACGAGTTTAAAAAATGTAATATGCTATAGAACTGCTGTAAAATGCAATGGAATATTAAGTCATTTCCCTGAACTCCTTAACCCTGTCTTATTGTGATACACCCAGAGACTACTCTTTGAACCCAGAATAGTAACCATTCATGAATGCCCATGTTCAGGTTAACAGCAGGGCTGCTGCATGTTTTAAAGATGTGTGTGCAAGCATCATTCCGTGTTCAGTCACCAATGACTAAAGGACGACTAACCCAAGTGCGCAGAACTAAACTATTGTCTTGGATTTTATATCTACATGGTGGAACAACAAGGTAGGTGTTAACACAGTGTTTAAAAACTCCAGCAGCACTGCTGATTTTGATCCATTCATATCATTGCAACACAAATGGTAACAACAAAAAGTGTCAGTGTCACTGCAGCACAAAGAATGATCCACCACCAAAATCATACGTGTCATATGGTGTCTCTGGTGGTCTTGGTGTGTTTTTCCAACTGAAAAGCAAGATTTGTCATAAAAGCTGGTGTGGGTATGACAAGTGATATGTGTGTAATAAACCTTAACAGTTGCTCATTATATTGTGTTTTGTCATGAAATGTTTGTTTGGTTATGAACACAATTCCCTGCAGTATATTTTCTTACATTTTATACATTGAGAGCCAGTTAAGATTAAAGAAGTCTGAAAGTGGCACTTTTTACCTTAATAGGAAAGTGTTAATAGTGTAAGAAACAGGCCTGATCACATTCTGCCACCACAAAGTTCTGTGGGAGGTAGTACTGTTTCAAGCAGAAGGTTTAAAACAGAAAAAAAAATCATCATGTTACCTCACATTAATTAATATTTTCTGGGCCAATTGTTAAACCTCATCAAAATAGTGTCACCGGTGTCATTTTCCATAAGGAACATTTACAATTACAGCATATATATATATACAGCTTTTTGCACATAAATAATGCAGCACAATATAAAAAATGGAAATTTTAGGAATAAAGGTACATTCATGGTATAGAGGCTATCCCACCCCCCCCAACACACATACCCAAGCTCTTAAAGAAATGTTTGTGTTGCTATGGTTTGGGCAATAATGTTATTCCTGCTTATATGTCATAAATATACTAAATGAAATGTCATAAATATAATACATTTAACTAAATTGGAGTGTCCTCCAAGTTTCACTTAAGCGATGAAACATTTAAAAACGTAAAATATTATGCATAATAAAAACATGATTTCCCATAAGTAAAACGTCTGTTGGTTGCACACATCATATGCATAAAACACTCATTTAGAGAATACCATGCATCTGAATGCCCGTATACCACTTACCTTAATTCAACCTACTGAATTATCTAAAACAAAATGAGGCTGTGTACTTATGGCATAATTATATTTTTTGTTTTACTTTCTCCTTGTTTGAAAAAACAGAAAATATTCACTGAATACAGCAGAAAATGCCTAATTAAATTTGTTCCCTGCAGAGAATGCAGGCACATGTTTAACATAGACTGGGCGGTTAGGGTTTTTCAAGTGTGCTGAGCAGGGGAAGAGGAGAAGGGGAAGAGGGAGGAGGGGGAAAAAAAGTGTAGGCTTTGGATGTCTTGAACAAAGCATGCCCTAGTTTTCAACTTTCAGGTTTGCACAGCATCATGTGATCAGCTAGTGGGAGAAATTGGCAAATTTGACTAAGCCCAAAGAGGGCTTTTCTATGTGGTGATGTATAACCAATCAGCCACATTACCACCATCACCTCCTTATATTTATATTTACTGCCCACTGACTGTATATGTACACTTTCTAGTTCTACAGTTACAGACTGAAAAACAGGAAACAGGGAATTTGGGTAGTGGATATTTATGGTGGGTGGCACGGTGGTGCAGCAGGTAGTGTCGCAATCACACATTTCCAGGGGCCTGGAGGTTGTGGGTTAGAGTCCTGCTCCGGGTGACTGTCTGTGAGGAGTGTGGTGTGTTCTCCCTGTGTCTCCGTGGGTTTCCTCCGGGTGCTCCGGTTTCTTCCCATGCTCCAAAAACACACGTTGGTAGGTGGATTGGCAACTCAAAAAGTGTCCATAGGTGTGAGTGTGTGAGTGAATGTGTGTGTGTCTGTGTTGCCCTGTGAAGGACTGGCGCCCCCTCCAGGGTGTATTCCTGCCTTGTGCCCAATGATTCCAGGTAGGCTCTGGACCCACCGTGACCCTGAACTGGATATCCGGTTACAGATAATGAATGAATGAATGATATTTTCGGTTGGTGGACTATTGTGGGTCCAGCAGTAATCTTTTATAGCCACACTTTCTACGGAGAGTCTGCTACCCTTTACAAGGTCTGCTATTTTAGCATGATGCATAGAAATGGACAGTCTTTAGGATTCACATCAGACCAGTACCAGAGCCCGTACAAAATACTACACAGAAGTGCGTTTACCAGGATGTACAAAAAGCTAATTAGAATGCAATTTGCAGAATCCTGACAGTGAAACAATGTATCGGACTCCTCGTCTACTTGTGGGCAGAGTGTCTGTGGCTGAGACTAGCTCAGCAGTGACCCTGAGGTGTTTATAAACTCCAGCAGCACTGCTGTGTCTGATCCACTCAAAGCAGCACAACACACAAGACACAAAATCACAAAAACGGCAGTGTCACAGCAGCACTGAGAATAATCCACCACCCAAATCATACCTGCACTGTGGTTGTCCTGACAGCTGAAGGACAATGTGAAAGGGGACAAACAAAATATACACAGCCACAGATGGACTACAGTACACAATTATAAAACTATAAAGTGTTCCAGTCTGATCAGTGCCACAGAGAATGGACAGCGAGTATAGAAACAAGGTGGCAGTATTAATGTTATGGCTGATCTGTGGGTATGATTGTCAGGTTATATAAGTAGCTCAGACATTTATCTTTGTGCATCTTCAGCATAAGTTTGTATGCAGGTAGAAAGTCCATAGTAAAATGTTTTACATGTTGATTAAACTGATATGAGTATAAAAATTAACTTGAGCTTGATTTTTATCGTCATTCACTGATTTATTCAGTGTGATGCTATACAACGCTGTGGCATGTTCTGGCCTTAAGAGATAAGAATGGAGCTGATCATGGAAAAGATACAGGGGCACATCCACTTTAATCTATCACTGTGTGTGTTAATCTATCACTCAGTCATGTGTCGACTTATCTTCCCACAATAGAACGCTCACTTAAACACCTTATTGATTGTTATTTTCTGGAGGAGAGGTTCATTGTGTGGAATTGATGTTAGGGAACATTGCTCACAGCTTGCCTGTTGGCTATAACGCTTGCACATGTGTAGAGACATGCTTATAGTCTGTGTAATTAAATGGCAGAAAGAATGAACGTATGGAGAGAATCGGGACTAATGAGGTTTATCCTTAGCTCATATCTGTTTATTTTTTGTTTTTGATCGCATGTTTTTTGCATGCATTCAGGTGCATCTCTAGGTGTTAGTGATACATTGGTACATTTGCAAGACAAAACAAGTAACAACACAGGCAGGGTCTCTAGGCAGAGTAAAATACATAAATACATACATTTTACATATATAAGCATATAAATTACAATTTGAGCAGCTGATGTTGAATTTGTTTATGTCTTAGTGAATTGACTAAAATATGTATTCATTTATTTGTCAGGAAACGCGGAGGGCGGACTGATGGAGGCGGACGCATACGCTAAAACACAGATAAACTTTATTTACAAAAAAGAATAACAAAACAGAGACAGAGACTAGGGCAAAAACCAAAACGAAGGAAAGCAGAAACAGACAGACGTGAGACTCAATGACGACGGAGAAACAAAACAATGACAGAGGAAACGAAGCGAGGCACGGACGACACAAAACGAGGAACAGACAAACTGAAGGGAGCGATACGACTAAGACATTTAGAAATGAAACAACTGGATACAAAACACAACCAAGGTGAAATGTCCGACAAGAGGAAGTGATACAAGGGGACTTAAATACAAAACACAGACGAGACGCACCTGAGACAGATAACGAGGGGGCAGGGTAACAAATGAGACACAGACGAGGAGGCGGAACAAAGGCGGGACTAGGGCAACTACAAACAGGGAAAACAGACATGAGAGGACAAGGGCGTGACATTATTAGACTTTATAGTTTAATTATTATTAATCATTTAATCATTGTTTTGTTTTTTTGACTAAAAATAGACAAACTAAAATTAAACTAAATAGAGCCACATTTTAAAGATTTTACAATTTTAGATGTATACCATTTAATCAAAAAAAAAAAAAAGTGTTATATTGACAAACAAGTTAACATCCAAAATTTGCTAGTTGTCAGGATTGGGTTGACTGACTGGGGCAGACGACATATGCTGTAACAACAGACTTTTATTAACACAATAGAAAACCAACAGAGATAATTAAAGGGGGCTAACTACACAGGGCATACTTAAACACAAAGAATTCGACAGGAAGACTCGGACAGAGAGAGACTTGGACAGAAAGACCTAGTGGACAGGGAGAGCTAAACAGGCTAAACCCAGACAGAGAAAGCCAAACAGACTAAACCTAGACAGAGAGAGACTCACTAAACAAGACTGGAGAAATATATAGAGAGACTAGACAGATACCATGAAGCAGAGGGATACAGACAGACTAGAGAGCTAAACAAATCCACCAAACAGGCAAAGCAAGGCAGAGGGAAAGGGAAACAGATGAGAGAGAGAGAGAGAGAGAGAGAGGTACAAAGACTAACTAGAGGTACAAACAGATTATAAGTTGAAACAGATGAGAGAGACACAAAGACTGACTAGAGACACAGAAGAGTACCGGCAGGGCCACAAAGGAGGCACAACGAGAGGGTGAAGTAAGGGCGGAACTAGGGAGGAGACAGGAACAATAACAATAACAGAGCAATGTGCTCCTAGCACAAGGCAAACAAGGAAACAAGGGAGACACAGACGGAGCAAGATAACACACTAGACAGGGCAAGGCCGTGACACTAGTATGGACCATGTGGTGACATGGTGGAGGTGGGAGAGAGTTTGCAGCGTATATAGGGCTGAGAGTTTGTGCACTGTCATGTTCCCAAATTATGTTATTACATAATTTCAATTTGCTATCATGGACAACGCCCATAAAGGCTGAAACAGGAATAATTTTTGGGTAAGAGTTCAGGGTGGCTTCGGAATGTGTATAAATCCAAACCCCCAAAAATTACAGGCATGCTAGGCATTAAGTGCTGCAGAATGGCCAAGGTTGAGAGGTCCTTTGGTGAAAGTTTTGGTTGGTGTCCTGGATCCTGGGTAGGTGAGTGAAAGGGGGGTTAGTAAATGAATTAACTGCTTTTAATAAACTGGTGCATGACTAAGCGCCGTGTGAGATGGTAGAGGAGTAGCATTAGGTTGATTCATTTGAATGTCCTTTATTGATTATGATGATGACGGAAGGGTAGCAATTACTCATGTGTTAGAGTCGATCTTGGGACAGCTGAGATCATTGGGTGTAGCTATAAAAGCGCATCAATGAAACTGAGATGTCCTCAGTTGGCAGATATGCCATAAAAGTGCAGTTCCAGGAGCATAAAAGAAAACTAGGAGGAGGAAGTGAGAAAATGGATCTGATGGTCAGCACTGCAGTGAGTTTGTCTGAAGCATTGATTATTAACATTTTAAAATCAAAGGGCACTATAGAAGGTTCTTTTGAACAGAGAAGTCTTTCAACCCTGAATCACTGGTCAACAGGTGATACCAGGGACACCCAGATGCTAAAATAATAGATTCTTTGTGACTCAACCCCTATTTACTACACTGTCCAGCTGCTCTCATTGCCCTGAAAAAAAGCAAGCAGCTGCAGCATTTTTCTGTTTAACTCTTTGCATCATTTTTCATTTATTTATATTCATTGACAAAAAGTGCAAAATATTTTGTCAAAGTTCTTGTCTTCAAATGATTTTATTCACTTCTCATCTAGTTTTCACTGTAAAAAATAGGTCATCAGTCTTTTCCATCAGTTTGTATTAACAAAATTAACATTAAAAAGACATTTGTTTGCTCCGGCATCCTGACATTTTACAAAAACAAACAAAATTGTGCATGCTGTGTATACCCCCACACACATATGGTGTGGGTTTGTGTACAGATTATCCAGCTTCTAAATGCACAAAGTGATGTCAGCAGAAGGTCTGTGGGGAAGTAGGAGCTTCTTACTAATGATACAGATTTTGTTTCTACTGTCATGGGGATCAGTCATTTGCTGAAATCTTTGTTTCCAGTGCACCGTGCCTGTTATCCTGCTGAAGCCCTTTCGGCTGCAGCTCACCTTCCTGCCTCCAGCCCCTTATCTGCACCAGGAGTGGGAGATCCAGGCCAATCCTGAGGCTTGAGCCTCACACCGCCTTTGAAGTCTGCTGTTGCCAAAGAACTGGTTGCAGATCAGCTTATTTCTGGGGGTGGGGAGGAAGATGCCTCTGTGGGGAGAAAAAGAAAAAAGAAAAAAAACAAGCCCATGCAGAGAGCATGACTCTCATTGACTCCAGCTTGCTGGTCCGAATCAAAACTGGGAGTAAAGAAAAATGGGCTGAGGCAGAAGCATGAAAAGCAAGACTTTAATAATGTAACTGCTTTAAATATATATGTCATCAATTTATATTCAAGGGCAGAGGATCCTGTGGGAAGCTGGGGAAGTCTCAAGAGATCAAGCTACTGTAAGTGCAGGATGGGACAGGGTAGCAAGGCCATACTTAACATTTCATACTGGAGCAGTGTGACCCTCTTACCCTCTCAGTATGTGTGGCTGAGCGCTAGTCTACTGAGAAAGCTTACTGACTCGTGTCAGAGAGGAATTAAGACACATCAGGAAGAAATTACGAATTTGGATTGGTAATTATTCTTGGATAAATTGGCAATTTTTGGATAAATTGCTTCTATAACACAGTCACCGTCATTGCATCTATAACCCCAACAAAGACAGACTTTATCTAGTTTAAAACTAAAAATTAGCAGGTGGCTTAATTCCCAAAAAAAAAAAGCACCATGTCATAAATCTATGACCCAAAGTCTGAAAGTTTCTCATCCGACAGCTACGGAAATGAAGGGTATAAACAGGTGGTTTGTCATCTTTTGCTGCTTTAATAGCCTCTAATCACCCGGGAAAGTTTTAAAGACAATTTTTCTGTAAGGATTTGTTTATACATGAAAGAATTTAGAATTTATTTATAAGACTTTCCTTAAAAGGTAATTATGCTTGGCATTGAGCATAGTGATCACAGTTGTTTCTATTGAGGTTATATAAACTGGGTGTACACAACATCAGCACATTCTATGCTACATGAGATTTTACTGTGTTTTTTCCAGTTTAATTTCCAAATTAACATTTATGTTCATTCTCAGACCTCTGTTGAAGGATATGACAGAAGGTAATCTCAATACAAAATTATTAGCTGAATGTAAGATTTAGCATCTCATTTTATTTATAGATTAGTGTTTTATTGATTAAGCAAAATCAGTTCTGGAAAAGATAAACCTCTTCAAAATACCTCAAGGTAAATTTACCAGCTGTCATTGTGGGTCCAATAAAAATACATTTGAAAGCTGCTGTAACGTAAAAGACTTAACAAGGTGCAGTTTGTGCTGGATTTGAATGAGCTCTGCATTTCATGGTAATATACATGTCTCTCTGGCCAATCAGCACTCTGCAGGGTTTACATGTCATCATTTAGTACCTACTCTGCATGGTTGGAACCTGGAGTGAGCTGGGACTAAACACTGAGGGCCAGTGAAAAAAAAAAGCAAAAGCCGTGCAGAGTTGTATAAGAAAAGTGCCATTAGTATGGAACTAGTGTGGAGCGCATGGTTCACAAATGCTGGCAGTAACACATGAAAGTTTTCTCCAAGGCACAGACAACTAAAGCTCTGACAGTGTTCCAAATCAGGTTGTAGCTGAGACAGTGGATCCTCTGAAGGACTGACCTACTGAGACAACTTCTCAGCAGTCTACAAGTCACTCAAGTGAGAATGTATAAGGCTTCATTCTTGTGATGAAACAAAGGTGCTTCCTCTAGCAGTAAATACATGCCAAAGAGAAAAATGAAGAACATACAGGTGCATCTCAATAAATTAGAAAGCCATTGAAAGCTATTTTTTTAAATTCAATTAAAAAAGTGAAACTCATAGATTCATTACAAACAGAGTGGTCTATTTCAAGTGTTTATTTCTTTTAATGTTGATTATTATGGCTTACAGCCAATGAAACCCCAAAAGTCATTATCTCAGAAAATTTAAATTATTATATTAGACCAATTTAAAAATGATTTTTATACAGAAGTGTTGGCCTACTGAAAAGTATGAGCAATATATGCACTCAATACTTGATTGGAGCTCCTTTTTCATGAATTACAGAATCAATGCGGCATGGCATTGAGGCAATCAGCCTGTGGCACTGCTGAGGCCCTGTTAAGGAAGCCCTGGTTGTGTTGCTAGGGGCCTTCAGCTTGTCTGCATTGTTGGGTCTAGTGTCTTTCATCTTCCTCGACAGTACCTCATAGATTCTCTATGGGGTTTAGGTCAGGCGAGTTTGCGGGCCAATCAACCACAGTGATACTGTGGTTATTAAACCATGTATTGGTCCTTTTGGCAATGTGGACAGGTGCCAAGTCCTGCAGGAAAATGAAATTCACATCTCTATAAAGTTTGTCAGCAGAGGCATGAAGTACTCTAAAATTTCCTTGTAGATGGCTGCACTGACTTTGGACTTGATATTACACAGTGGACCAACACCAGCAGGTGACATGGCTCCCCAAACCATCACCGATTGTGGAAACTTCACACTAGACTCAATCAGTCTTTTAGGTTTTCATAGTGATTTTTTTATTTTTTTTACTGATTTTAGATTAGGATTTTAATGTATACATTCTGCTAAGATTAAAGGCATATATGCTCTGTCCAATAGAGGGAACAGCCCACTCAAAACCAAACTCCACTCATGAAAATAACATTTGGCTCTGGAGTATTTGAATCCTCTGCTTAGAAAGGCTTACCATTGTTTCATGTAAATGACATATGAAAAATGTTATATTCTTCAGAGTGCAACTGATATGAATTAATTTACTTAATGTATACTTGTGTTGGTATTTCACCAACACGCATTTTTTTAAACAAATAGTGCCCTGCAAAGGTTTTTCTCATATATGCTTTAAAAATAATGAGTTTCAGATTAAAGGTGTTGTTCACAATTTTAATCAAAAAAAATGTTTCCTCTCCATTTGCTGCAATCTGTCTGCTAATGGCAGAGGCATCTGGAGTTTTTTTTAGACAACAGAGAGAACTCCAAAGGTTGAAAAGCTTAAACCAAGATGAGGTTATTGCTCAATTTCTGCTCCATTAAGTGGGAAATATTGATTTGCTTTTGCTGTTTCAGATTTCTTAAGGTACAAATGTCATCAAAATTGGGAGATGGTTAACAAAATTAATGAAAGTGCTACAAAACTAAACATCTTGAGTTGCAAATGACTTTTTTGTGGTAATTTGAAGAGTGAATAAAAATGTACAGACAAGTTCAACTTCATTTAAGTACAAACAACAGTCATATTTCCCCACAAACACACCCAAATTAAAAGACGTGGAGCTTTTGAAAGTAAACAACCAGAGAGAACTGCATTTCCCCTGTCCCAACTGTGTTTGTTGGACATTGGCATTTCCAACTGTTAGTTAGGACTAACAGGGGTCGGCAACCTGCGGCTCAGCTTTTGAAAATAATCAATGAGTATTTAATTAAAATGTATTTTATTTTAGTGCGTACATTTTCAAAATGTAATTCTATGAAGATTATGGCGATCTTGTAACATCTAAAATATTTTAATATTTAAAATATTTTTGTCGCTCTTAATACACGTCACAACTTCCAACGTGCGACACCCGCCAGTGTGCGGTTTCTTGAACTTTTTGACAGCTGACTGCACGGCGCCAGTAAAAGGATGACCGCACGCAGAGAGAGGACAGCATTTTTGTTTGCTGCCAGTGGATAATTTAAGTTCTGCATTTTTTTTCCATTACTACAAGGACTCAAATAGACATTGAGTATTTTACTTAACCCTCAACCCAAAGTCTTTTTTTTGGAGTTAAAAATGTTTTGTTGCATGCAGAAAATTTATTTCATTTACTCTGCAGTCGTTCATTAATTTCATAAATGTAACACAGTATAGTTTGTTTATACATCGCACAAAGGCAAAAAAAACCTGTTATGCGCAGTGTTATTTCATGTAAAATTTCAAAAGGGTTTTGTGGCTCCCAGTGTGTTCTTTACTGTGTGAAACGGGTCCAAATGGCTCTTTGAGTGGTAAAGGTTGCCAACCCCTGCCCTAGTCACACCCAGCACCACCCACCTGTGTGGGTAAGAGAAAGCACATTCTTTCTCCAGAAACCAGAGAGCAAGCCCTACTGTGCAGTCTCAGACTCCTTGCTTCAGATAGCTAAGACATCTGAGGATTTCAATGTAATGTAAAGTACCTCAAAACTGGTCGTTGCACTGAAACAGATACTGAAGAAGGTAATCCACCATGTCTTAATATGTATTCCCTACAAAGATATTGAGAAAGTGTTCTGCTGTGGCCTTTTGCAATGTCAACGTAATTTTAACATTCTTTTCCTCTGAAAACAATACCAGACCTCTCATTAAATCCCGTAATGCCACAAAAAATTTCTCATCCTTTTCTCCTTTGCTCAAATACTTTAGACTTTCTCTCATGCAATTATATTAGAACAAACCTTTTCAGACTCAGTCTAGGCACAGGTTTATTATCTAAACGTATTAACTGTGGCGAGAACACCGTCATGTTCTTCTTCAAAAATCTTCATTTCCACATGGGTGCAGGTTTAATAACTCCTTTCCATCATCTGAACAAATGGCTTTCTGCGATGGCTGTAATTGAAATAAATCTCTTCACTTTTCTTTTCATATTCACCTAAAGTCAAAATAGTATCATCTCTTATTAATCTGCTTTTACCGTGTTTGGATTTAAATAGTACAAACAGAAAGTATGCATGAGAAATATGTGGAGTACAGTTTATAATTGTAGAACTACAAAGTGCACCTGTATGGTCAGTGGAGCTAAGAGAATGTACAGTAAGTATAGAAAAGTAGATTGTCATATTGTTATGGCTGGTTGGTGTAGTGTTCACAGAAATTGATATATATATGCAAGTTATTTGTAGTCATTTATGTTGGAAAGTATATCTGGTGAACCTTTTTTACTAGAGATTTATACAGTTTTAACTTGCCCCTTAGTCTGTTACAAATAACATTTATTTTTTTACCACTTTAATACAGTGACAAAATATCTCATTGTAGAAAGGTAAAATACCAAAGCAATATTAAATCCCCTTCCATGTATCATCCAGTACATAATTTGCTGTTATTTCAGAGAACCTTCCTAGAGTCTGTCTTTGAGATTACAGCTGCTAATGCTTCTGGCCTTTGCACACGATCATTCAACAGGAATTACGGAATGAAATGAAAGGTTTACTGAGCTTTGCTGCAGAAATCCTCTTTTCCTCATTCTCATTTACATGCAGCAGGTTTGACTGTTCCCAAAATGTGAAGTTTTGTTTTGCTGCTTCTCGCCAAAGAGCAGTGAACTCTAACTAAAGGCAAAACAGCCACTTTTCAGATCAAACACAAAGACTGTGTAAATTTAAATGCTCTGGGGTCACTTGGCAATGCTGAGGTCTACTAGCATGAGTCACAAGGGGATAATTAGCTTACACTCACTGCTGCATGAAGAGATGAACCCCCATGCAAAAGACTATTACAGTTTTTATGACTTTCAAAGGCATTATGGATAATGTGATTTTATTTCCATGGTCTATTTGTAGGAGAAAATGAAAGATCTATTTCTGTGGCTAATTAAGCCTTGAAATGAGAGCCATTTTAAGCACCATGGTGTCGTATGAAGAGGAACATGAGACTTAAATGTTTACGAACCAACAAGTAAAACCACTGATTATTTTGGTTCATGTTAGTTAAATCCCTTTGGTCTAAATTTACAAAAACAGAAAAAATTAACATGCACACACATACATCATACACACACACACACACATATATATTTATTATATAAATATATAAATAAACACACACACACACACAAACATATACAGTGGTATGAAAAAGTTTGGGCAAATGAAAAAAAGATTATAGGAATTACAGAACGTGTGCAATAATTATTATTTAAACAAAATTATGCAGTTGCATAGTGCATAAATTTGGGCACCCCAACCAAAAAACAGAAAGATCCTCTTTTCGCAGAAATAACAGCCTCTAAATGCTACCTATAGCTTCCAGTGAAAGTCCGGATTCTGGTTGAAGGTATTTTGGACCATTCTTCTTAAAAAAACATCCCCAATTCAGTTAGGTTGAATGGTTTCTGTACATAGACAGCCCACTTTAAATCACACCACAAATTTTGAATAATATTCAGGTCTGGGGACTGAGATTCCAGAACGTTGTATTTGTTCCTCTGTATGAGTGCCTTAGTAGATTTTGAGAAGTTTTTAGGATCGTTGTCTTGTTCAAGTATCCAGCCCAGCACCACCTCAACTTTGTCACAGATACTTGAACACTGTTCTCAAGAATCTGCTGATATTGACTGGAATCCATGCGACCCTCAACTTTAACAAGATTCCTAGTACCTGCACTGACCACACAGCCCCAAAGCATGATATAACCGTCACCAAATTTTACTGTGGGTAGACAAGTGTTTGTCTTGGAATGCTGTGTTCTTTTTCCACCATTCATACTGCCCCTTATTATGTCCAAAGAACTTAATTTTAGTTTCATCAGTCCACAGCACCTTAGTCCAAAATGAAGCTGGCTTTTCCAAATATGCAACTCTGTTTGTGATGTGTGCGCAGAAAAGGCTTCTGCTGCATTACTCTCCCATACAGCCTCTCCTTGTGCAAAGTGTGCTGAATAGTTGAATGATGCACAGTGACATCATCTGCAGCAAGATGATGTTGTAGGTCTTTGGAGCTGGTCTATAGGTTGTCTATGACTGTTCTCACCATCCTGCACCTCTTCTTATCTGAGATTTTTCTTGGCCTGACACTTCTGGCCTTAACTAGAACTGTGCCTGTGGTCTTCCATTTCCTCACTATGTTCCTCACTGTGGAAAAAGAGAGCTGAAACCTGAGATAGCTTTTTTTATCCTTTCCCTTAACCATGAAGTAGAACAATTTTTGTTTTCAGGTCATTTGAGAGTTGTTTTGAGGCTCCCATATTGCCACTCTTCAGAGAAGATGCAAAGAGGAGAAAAACATGCAATTGGCCGCCTTAACCCTTTCTCATAAGTAGATTCACCTGTGTATGTAGGTCAAGGGTCAATGAGCTTACAAAACAAATTTTGTTTTCCAATAATTAGTGCTAAAGGTATTCAAATCAATAAAACGACAAGGGTGCCCAAATTTACACAACTGCCTAATTTTGTTTAAATAATTATTGTACACTTTCTGTAAACCCTTCAAAATTAATTTCATTTCACAGTGTCAAATATCACTGTGTTTGTTTGCTATATGACATATTTAACAGAAACTGCTGGTCCGAACAAGCAGTGATTTATAAAGGAAAATCTTGATAATTATCAGGGGTTCCCAAACGTTTTAGTTTTTTATCCACTTGAGTATTTACTGCTCCCATAAACCCCATCTATCTGTTTTCTGAGAGTCAGTTGAAAGATCATATGCTACTACAAGCCATTTGGATGGCTCCCTTATTGTGGCGTCACAATAAGGACATTTGCATCGATCCACACTGGCACCACCCCTTACCTGCGTAAACACTGGATGGATGGGATGTGGCCAGCAACAGCTTATTTGCATAAAAGTGACAAAGCCCTTAAATGGTTCCTTCTGAAAGGGACTGAAACTGGCAAGAATAGAGTTGGTGAGAACTGTTTATGTGAGAGTGATTTTGTGCAAAGTACTTCATGAACATGTTTTGTGTAGTCCACAGACCTATTCTACTATGTTTAAAAAGTGTTATGTAATACTTATATAACACTACATATGTATAGCCTTTAATGTAAATATTGATGATTGTCTTGCAGCCAATGAAATCCCAAAATCATTATCTAAGAAAGTTAGAATATAATTATATAAATAAAAAATATATTTTTAATACAGAAATGTTGGTCTACAGAAAAGTATGTACAAACTGGATTCCAAAAAGTTGGGACACTAAACAAATTGTGAATAAAAACTGAATGCAATGATGTGGAGGTGCCAACATCTAATATTTTATTCAGAATAAAACACAAATCACAGATCAAAAGTTTAAACTGAGAGAATGTATCATTTTAAGGGAAAAATATGTTGTTTCAAAATTTCATGGCGTCAACAAATGGGACAAGGCCATTTTTTTACCACTGTGTGGCATCCCCCCTTCTTCTTACAACACTCAACAGACGTCTTGGGACAGAGGAGACCAGTTTCTCAAGTTTAGAAATAGGAATGCTCTCCCATTCATGTCTAATACAGGCCTCTAACTGTTCAATCATCTTGGGCCTTTTGTCGCACCTTCCTCTTTATGATGCATGATGTTCTCTATAGGTGAAAGATCTGGACTGCAGGCTGGCCATTTCAGTACCCGGATCCTTCTCCTACGTAGCCATGATGTTGTGATTGCTGCAGAATGTGGTCTGGCATTATCTTGTTGAAAAATGCAGGGTCTTCCCTGAAAGAGATTATGTTTAGATGGGAGCATATGTTGTTCTAGAAGCTGAACATAGTTCTCTGCATTAATGGTGCCTTTCCAGACATGCAAGCTGCCCATGCCACAAGCACTCATGCAACCCCATACCATTAATGATTCAGGCTTCTGAACGGAGCGTTGATAACAACTTGGGTTATCCTTGTACTCTCTGGTCCAGATGACATGGGGTCCCAGTGTTCCATAAAGAACTTCAAATCGTGACTCATCTGACCACAGAAGTGTCTTCCATTTTGCCACACTCCATTTTACCACACTCCATGCCACAGCTCAGTGCAAACGTCTGAGCTTGTGGAGCTTGCTTAGAAATGGCTTCCTCTTTGCACTGTAGAGTTTCTGGAAGTATTCCTGAGCCCATTCTGTTATTTCCTTGACAGTGGCATTCACGTTTGAGGTGCAGTGACGTTTAAGGGCCCGGAGATCACGAGCATCCAGTAGAGTTTTACGGCCTTCACCCTTACGCACAGCAATTGTTCCAGATTCTCTGAATCTTTTGATGATGTTATGCACGGTTGATGATGATAATTTAAAAGTCTTTGCTATTTTACGCTGGGTAACACCATTCTGGTATTGCTGCACTATCTTTCTGCGCAACAATGGTGGAATTGGTGATCCTGAACTGGTGATCCATCTTGGCTTCAGAGAGACACTGACACTCTGAGAAGCTCGTTTTATACCCAATCATGTTGTCAATTGACCTAATTTGTGTTAATTGGTCTTCCAGCTGTTCGTTATATGCTCAATTTC
Source organism: Hoplias malabaricus (assembly GCF_029633855.1). NCBI lineage: Eukaryota > Metazoa > Chordata > Actinopteri > Characiformes > Erythrinidae > Hoplias > Hoplias malabaricus. Next base: position 22,151,623 of record NC_089811.1, on the reverse strand, counting down.
CTTTTTCCAGCCACTTATTGCTACTTGTCCCAACTTTTTTGGATTTGTGGACACTGTGAAATTTTTAATCAACATATTTTTCCTTTAAAATGTTACATTTACTCAGATTAGACTTCTGATCTGTCATCTATGTTCTATTACGAATAAAATATTGACATTTGCCATCTCCACAAAATTTACTTTCATCTAAATACACTTTGGACCACTGAGCAACAGTCCAGGTCTTTTCCTACTTGGTCAAGGGAAGATGCTTCTGCCGTTGTCTCTGGGTCATGTATGGCTTGACACAAGGAATGCGAAAGCTGTGGTTATCCCTGTCGCTTGTGGCACCTTTTTCTACCACACTTTTTCCTTCCCATCAACTTTTCATTAATATGCTTAGATACAGCAGGAGGGTGTCAATGATTGCCTTCTGGACAGCAGTCCTCCCCATCATTGTGTAGCCTAATCAACCAGACAAAAGGGACAATTTTAAAAGGCTTAGGAAAGCTTTGCATGTGGTTTGTGTTGATTATTCAAAGATTCTATTTTCTAAGATTAAAATCAATAAACGCTTGAAATAGATCACTGTTTGTAATGCATCTATATAATATGAGTTTAACTTTTTGAATTAAATTGCTAAAAAAATTACTTTTTGATGATATTCTGAGTTATTGAGATCACACCTATTAGGGCTATTGGGGTTTCTAGTGATTAACTGACTGACTGTCTCACATGCGTGTGCACACACCACACTCAGAGAGGTGAGCTTGCCATCTAAAGGAAATCAGACTTAAGATCAGGTACAGTAAAGCTAATATCAGTAAAATAATGCCATGATCAATCCTGATACTGATCTTTAAAGTCAGCTTGGGACTTCCCTATATAGAATATATCAAAAACTTTTCATAGAAAAACACGCCTGTTCAATATATCAATCAATTCAAAATTGCATCAGGAAGTTGGCTGGCTGCCTGTTTCTTTACAACACTGCAGGTTGCAGGGGTATGCAAACCAAGTTGTTAACACCAGATTTTTCTCTGATTTGCCCTGTTATGGACTATATTTGATCCTCAAGGGCTTGACACTTGAACAAATTGCCAAACAAATTGAGAAAGCAGACTGTAAATATTCACAAAGAAGGAGAAGGATACATGAAACTTAGCTTAGCTGAAGCTGATAAGTATAATCTGGAACCCAGTTTCTGTGGTCATCAGGAAGTATAGAAAGAGGCACACTATTGATAACCAAAGTCACAGCGGCCATTCTCTAAAGCTGACAAAGTGCACTGTTTACCATTTCATGCAGACTTATGTTGAAAAACAGATGGCCCAGCAAGACTTATCCTGAGAAATTAGCATCACAGAGAGTGCCCAGCCATTTTGCATGAAATCAGCCCTCCAGAAGAAAACCATTACTAGCAAACAGGCATAAAACTGAGAGATTGAAGTTTGCCCAAAAACATGAAACAAAGCCTAATTAATACTGGCAGTGCATACTCTGGTCAGAAATGCATATAAAAATTGTTTGGATCAGATGGGGTTTAGCATGTCTGGCATTGAGCAGACCAGGACCATCACAGTGACTGCAAAGTGAACCATGGATACAGACGTTTGTTATTGGGGCAAGCAAGAAGACTATGAGAAAAGGCATCATGAACACAAGTGTGTACAGCAAAAGATGAGACCACTCAAGGTGCTTGGCAAGACAGGAGTATTTCAGCAAGAGAATGATACTAAAACTCTCTCTCTGTGGCAAAAGCAATAATGTCTCTGACCTATCTCTATGACAAATTGCTCCTGAGTCTGTACTTTTTGTTTATATTGGGAGCCTACATCTATTTTACAGTTAATCAGAATAACTAGTCACCAAGTTAAAAAGATAATGCAGAATTCTCTGCAATTGTCCTAAATAATTCATTTCTTTGTTTTATCCATCTATCCATCTACCCACACATCTTCATTCCTATTTAACTATAGCAGCAATATGCACACCAGAGGTATTTGAATAATTGACACAAAATGTATCATCATATTAAAAAAATCTGGTAAAATCAGCACATCATATACTTATATTTTTCTGATATTTAGTAGAGGCAGCTGCAATATCACTTAATGTGCCCAAATGTTTAAACTGACAAAGTTTTCATGTGACTCGTTTTACTGCATTACTGCAGTATTATTGTGAATTTGGATCCAACTGGCCAATAGCAAGAATTCCATTGTACTAAGATTCTCTTTTCACTCTTTCAGTGACCAACATTGCACAGAGTTGTACCAGTTTTCCCAATGGCCAATCCATCCCTGACCTTGGCTAAACTACAGTCAAGATGAACACATCAAATTTGTGTGTGTTTATTATGAGACAGGTCTTTTGAAATAAATAAATAAATAAATAAAATATAAATAATACAAAAATGAGGTACTACAGCAAATTTAGATGTATCACATGCAAATTTATAAACACAGCCACCAAAAACACCAGTTCTACCGGTCAGCTTTGAATGAATGAATGAATTTCTAGTTCATTTTACATCTGGCTGAGACAGCTGGAACCACCATAACTGTGAATAATGGTTTGTAAATACAATCATGCTTTTCTGCACCCAAACCTTTACAAACATGTCTATAAATACACAGAATTAAGTTCATAATGTTCCAAGGCTTAGATTTGGTTTGGGAAGTGTGCAAATATGAGCAAATTGTCATTGTCCGATAAAAAACAAGTATCTCTAAAAAGCTAACTTTTTAGGAAAAGACTATATTTCTCTGATAGTAACAGTAAAAAAGAAACCACAGATAATGTGATTTATGCCCATTACAGTTCATACATTCATTCATTCATTATCTGTAACCGCATTATCTGGTCGCGGTGGTTCCAGAGCCTACCTGGAACCATTGGGCACAAAGGCAGGAATACACCCTGGAGGGGGCGCCAGTCCTTCACAGGGCAACACACACATTCACTCACACGCACTTTTGAGTCACCAATCCATCTGCCAACATGTGTTTCTGGACCATGGGAGGAAACTGAAGCACCCGGAGGAAACCCACGCAGACATGGGGAGAACACACAAAACAAAAAGCTGTGTGACTGCGACACTGTGCTGCCCTCCAATTACAGTTCAGAAATTTAAAAATATCTTTATTGGAATGCATGTCCAAAAGTTCGTTCATTCATTCATTCATTATCTGTAACCGCTTATCCAATTCAGGGTCGCGGTGGGTCCAGTGCCTACCTGGAATCATTGGGCGCAAGGCGGGAATACACCCTGGAGGGGGCACCAGTCCTTCACAGGGCAACACAGACACACACACACACACATTCACTCACACCTACGGACCCTTTTTGAGTCGCCAATCCACCTACCAATGTGTGTTTTTGGACTGTGGGAGGAAACCGGAGCACCCGGAGGAAACCCACGCGGACACGGGGAGAACACACCAACTCCTCAGACGGGAATCGAACCCACAACCTCCAGGTCCCTGGAGCTGTGTGACTGCGACACTACCTGCTGCGCCACCGTGCCGCCCATGTCCAAAAGTTCCATATGTAAAATGGACTTGTAGACAATTTTGACAAACACATTTCTTTTAGTGAATTCCAACGAGCCACGTCCACCTCTGTGTAACCACAGCCTGCAGTGTATTCTCCTAAAACACTGCCGCTATGAATCAACGTTTTAGGAATAACTTGATCAAAATCAGCAAATTTAATCCTTATTGTCATTAATTATAGCCACACTGGTCTAATATTTCACGCAAGTTATATGTAAACAGTCATTAACTTTAGCACAGACACTCAGAGTACCGGAGAACATGGTTTGGATGAACAGGTCTAGCAGCCAATGGAGATACTTGTTAAGGAAACTGTGTGATTTTTCAGCTTTTCACTGGAGATTTTGATATTAGCTGCTCTGAACTGATAGAAATTCCATCCATCCATCCATTATCTGTAACCGCTTATCCAATTTAGGGTCGCGGGGGGTCCAGAGCCTACCTGGAATCATCGGGCGCAAGGCGGGAATACACCCTGGAGGGGACGCCAGTCCTTCACAGGGCAACACAGACACACACACATTCACTCACACACTCACACCTACGGACACTTTCGAGTCGCCAATCCACCTGCAACGTGTGTTTTTGGACTGTGGGAGGAAACCGGAGCACCCGGAGGAAACCCACGCGGACACGGGGAGAACACACCAACTCCTCACAGACAGTCACCCGGAGCGGGAATCGAACCCACAACCTCCAGGCCCCTGGAGCTGTGTGACTGCGACACTACCTGCTGCGCCACCGTGCCGCCCCCTGATAGAAATTAAAGCCCACATTTAACACATTAAAAAAAATTGAAAACCGCTAAAAATGAAGATACGTATTTTTGATCAGACAGCGATGAAATGCATTTATGCTCTGGAAAATACCACAAATGCTAATAACTTTAGCTTAATCTCTATCTTATATCACCCCAATATACATTATGGTGCACTTATTGGGAAGTATCAGTCCTCCTCCTGAAACAATACAGCATTTTCTAAACATTTTGTTGTCAATAGTCAGTGTCATTGTTACCAACAACAGAAAAACAAATGTAGACAAATGTACATTTGTCTTTTTTAGACAAATGTAGTGTTAGGAACCTATGCCTCTTCGGTGTAGTGTGGTTGCCTGGGTCAGAATCAAATTTAATTTTGCAATATTTACAACAAAAATGGTACCCTATGCTATAGCAGTTGCACCAATGGACCTAATAATTATTGTGTATCAAAAAAAATCTCTGTAAGGGTTAGGACACTAATTAACTTGAAAAGAAAAAAAGAAAAAAAAAACTTTCAGTAAGAAAGAAAATTTGGAGATTAAAAAAAAAATTAAATCAATAATATAAATAAAATACAATCAATAAAATAAAGTCATGTATATATTTAATAGCCTTGTGCCCAATGATTCCGGGTAGGCCCTGGACCCACCATGGAACTGGATAAGCGGTTACAGATAACGAATGTATATATATATTTAACAACAAGGTTAACTACAACATCTATGAAGAATGCCTTTTTAAATAGCCTACCTCAAAATTAGGCACATCAGAATTGATTCAAATGTCCTTTCTAGTAATAATTGTAGTGCTGTTACAATGTTAGTATGAATTCCCTGCTGCACGGTTCGACAATACTGACTGTTGGTTAGTCATTAAAATAGTGACAGTTCAGTGATAATGTGGAGATGCTTGATGGCAGGCTGTCTGATTTCCTGGAAGTTTTTTTAAGATCTTACAACTGAAAGAAACGTGTTTTTTTTTTTTTTAAATGGGTGAGCAAAGTGCCTTCATCACTTGTGCTAGCTGCTGATGATTATAGCTTTATCTAGGGGACAGAAAATGGTCTCCACTTATGGAACAACAAGAATGACAGGAGTGATGCTTTTAAGAAGACTGGGATGATAAATGATGAAAGTGATTCATGGTCAGTCAACGATTCATGGATTGTCACCATAAAAATCTCATCTTCAAGTTTGGCCTTAATGAGAGAGGAGTAAATGTACTGTTTGATTTCAGAAACCATGCTGGAACATTTGCATAAAAGGGTTGTATATGTAGCACTGCTGAGGTGGCCAGATATATTCATAAAAAGCCCAAGACACATTCACTATCAATGCATATGGACTATGAGGGCCATTAATCTCTATTGTCTAACTGTAATAAAGCATCAGGTTTAGATGGCGTTTAAATGAGATGGCTCCTAAAATGGTGTTTGAAATAACTTTAAAAGTTATTTAACAGATCCATTCCAGCACACATGACATTGTGTGCAGTGTCTTTTTAAGTGGTAGAAAAATGAAAGGGCTCAATGACACCTACAGTACTGAAGCTTGTTGTGGTAATATAAACCCGTATAAAACATGTATAAGTGCTTATTTCAATTTGCCAATATTAATTCATGAATGTTGGTTTGTCAATTCAGATGTCAAGGTGACTAAGCACTTTTTATCATTTTCTGAATGGCTACTGTCATCTCATATCATCTGCTAGATTTATTTCTGGCTCACAGTGCTAACAGAGCAAGCAAAGATGTCCCTGGCCCAACTTCCTTCAGCTCCTCTGGGCATTAAGTGTTCCCAGGCCATCTGGGACATGTAATCCATCCAGTGTCTACCCCTGGTCCTCATTTTAGAAAACTCATTTCAGTCGTAAAAAACCGCAACCTCGTTTTTCAGTCATCTCCCAATGCTAATTACCATAGGTGAGGGTTTGGGATATCGATTGACTGGTAATGTGAGAGCAGTGCTCAAATTCAGCTCCCTCTTTATCACTATGGTATGCATTATTGCATACTAACATTTGATTGATGCAGTGAAGTGGGTAACACCACTGACACAGATTCCTCCAACACTATAATTGCACACACTGGTGACGATTAAAAAAAGAAGCAAAAAAAGGCTCTCTGGGAATCTGCTGAATAGCCATATATATAACGTAAAGGTAACGTATGACCAAGCTCACAATACCATCTAGTGAAAAGAGGTGGAATGAAGAGGAGAAAAAATATTGAGGAGTGGGTGTGAAATGACATAGCAGGTTAACTGATCCTTTAGCTTGCCTTATATAATAGTGGCATAATGCTGACAATATAACCTAGAAATCAACATTGAACTATACACAAGATCCACTAAAAGTGCCTGACATTGCAAGCTGTCATATATCATCAGCATCAAGAATGTCAGACTCAAATTACGAGGATAAAGACCGAGCGGCAATAAGTCAGTTTTATCCTGGTGTGCTGAGCAGAACAGGAGACACCACACAATTAGACTACAAGCACTACATTCCCCATAATGCCATAGCATCTTTCCAGATGCTTAAGCAGCTACCATTTTCAGTCAGAGCATTTTACTTTAGGACACTGGAGTTTAAACTGACACCAAGATTTCTGCATGGAGTAATGAGGTGTGTGGTGGTGGAGGGTCATCAACAGAAAAGTTAATGATATCTCATAGCTATGTTTCTGTTATAAGAAGTTATAACTGTATAACCTCCCAAATTATATATACAACACTAATCAAAATGCACTAAACTAGTAAAGCCATCAGTTATATTAGCATAGACTATTTAGTTAGCTCATGAAAGGCATTGGTTAAACAAGCTCAAAAACTGAGGAGATCTATAGTTCAGTTTTTATTTCATTAAGGACATGCATGTGAATTAAAAACAAAAATGAATGCTATTACAAATTTAATGTTAAGTTTGTTTATCATTTCTCATCCATTGCAGAGTAACATGCACATTAGTGTTAACTTACTTAATCAAAAAAATAAATATATTAACAGGCTTTTCACTAGATGCAGGTTTATGCCCCTCTAAAATGTGTGTACCCCAATACAACAAGCAGTCTAGAAACCGTAACGTAATTATCTCATTCCTCCTCACAAACTATCCTGACAACTTGATGTGTGACAAAAACTTCTAGCAGAGTTGTCATATCAACTTTACCAGATATCAACTTTCATATTACCAGACTGAAGTGATTAAAATCTGATTTTGTGCCTTAAATGCGAGACAGATCAGAATAGAATCAAAATAGATTTTATCAAATCTGGTTTATCAGAGTCCTTTTCATATGTGGTCATAGATCAGATATGTATCATATCTGTGGGCATGCCACATGAATGTGAACACTCAGATCAGATTTCATGTGTCTTTGTGCCTGTACCCATGTGCTTATTGCTGTCAGCATCACACAGCACTGACAGCAACATACAGGCCATGTCTCAAATTGTTCAGCGCTTCCTACATAGTGTGCTGCACATGGTTGGAAACTATGATTTGCACCAAGATAATGCACTGCATGTTAGAAAAGAAATCATGCAGGTGATAGCTGATTATTAAATGGGTTAGACAGATTGTGCAGTACTTGGTTGAACAAGCTGATATTTATGGGCGTACATTGTTTAAAATAAAGTGTTGAGACCCATTTGGGACAGAGATACATAAATGTGCACATGAATAATGTTTTAGTGCCAGATTAGTTCCTATTACAGACAGGAACAGGTCATGTTTATGAACATAAATCTAATTTGAGCAAAAATTTGTGTAACATTTTCTATGAAGCCCAAGTCTATAAAAGGGGTGATGAATGATGAATAAGTTTACATGACATGCTCAGTGATGGAATTTTAAACAATTACAATGTGTTCAAAATCATTAATATGTATTTTAGGTGTTTAATATTTTTGCACAGGTCATTACTCATTTAAAATGCATTTAATGAATAGTGATACTTTATAACATTTTAATACTTTTTAAGCATATTTACAAACTCAAATAATACCTCATAAGTCTCTTATAATGAGCTATAACTGATATTTTGTAGCTTATACAGTGATATAACTGCAATTACAAAGGCTTTTATATACACAGACTTCATAGAAAGAGATACCAAAGTTTGAATTGATTAATGAGCCTTGTAATGTGAAGGTTGCCACCTTTAGGAACCTTTAGGAAGTCTTTATGAATTTGGCCATAGAATGCCTAGGAAGCAAACAGGGAAAACATTAATGACTAATATGTATACTAGTGAAATACATGTTTATAAATGTAAAAATAGATCTATGCTCATCATGAAAACATTACGTAACATTATACTCAAGGTAATGTGTTACCAAATATCTGTGTCCCATCAAAATCCTCAAGACTGAAAAAGCCCAAATCTCAAAGAGCACCATCTGACAAACTGTACATATTGTTCCTTGCTTTTATTTTTATGAACACAAAAAGCTTCCATTTAGTTGCTTTTTCCAGTAGATATTTATCAGTGGCATGGGGCTGTTAATGCATGCCTGCCTAGGCCTTGTGACTCACAGGAACACTTCGTCAAAATTGGAGATGGCATTGTGAAGAGCGATGGACTGCGCATTTGCCAAGCCCACCATTACAGAGAGGTTGCGGCCCATAAACAAAATGACATAACAAGCAGCTTTGGGTCCTAAACAACAGCATTAAAGGGGAGTTATGGCACTCACTTGCATTTAAAGGTGCCACTTTAAACTCAGAACCCATAACTCTGGCAGAGACTGTGACTTTCAACAGCTCCCGTCACCCTGAGCCCAGACGTGTGACGTCACCATTCGAGATGCCTTTGTGATATATTAGGGCATGTGACTGTGCTAATGCAGCCGTTGAGCTGTCTCACAATCCAAGCCTTTACTGACATTGGCAATGTCAACAGCACAGATGAATTATTCAGTCAGAATTAATCAAACTCTGCTAATGGCTCCGATCTTTGGAAGTCTTGAGTGTGGCGAAGCATTTGAATAGGGTAGAAATTTCCCCAGGCAAAAACTGGTAAAAGTTTTGAGGCAAAGCAACTGGTAAAACAGGTCCCTTACAACCTCCGGCAAAATAATGAAATCACCAGATTTACGAGGATGACTGTCTAGCTTAATATGTTCAACTTCAATATAAATATACAAATCACTTTTAGTTTTATAGTTGATATATCCTAAAACATTATGGATTTATGAAATATAACCCAAAAACTGTACAAAATATGGAAGCATTCAATGTTGAGGATTTTGGAATCATCATAATAAAATCACTACTATTGTAATAAGTGGCTCCGTCTAGGGCATGGACTCGGTAATGAAAACAATATTCTATATCAAGCTGATTCCAACTTTCCTGAAAAACATTCAGGAAAACGCTGCTGGAATGGGGTCTTCAGATGCAACAGTCTCTTAGATTTCCACCATAAACTCTCATTCGGATTGAGATCCAGACTGTTCACTGGCCGTGTCTGAGTTCATATGCCTTAAAAAAGCCTTAACACTCTTTGCTCTGTGGTAAGATGCATTATCATCCTGAACTATGACAATTATCACCACCAAACATTTTCTATCAATGGCATTAGTGACATTTGTTTTAGAATCGCAAACATCTAGGGGTTTTCAATATTTATTCCTGAAAGGAATGAAACAAAAAACAAAAAGTAGTACATTTCCTTTTAACAATCCGTCACAGCAGCAATGCTTTCTCCTGCTATCTGCAAACAAACAAATAAAGTGATTTCTGCTACCTTATGGTACACCTGTTGCTGACACAAGCATTTAGATATTGAGGAACAGCTGCACATTACCACCATTCCCCAATGCCAAGTGTGAGCAAAGTGTTAAAGCCACCCAGTACTACATTGTGAAGCAGTGGGACTGCATGCTCTCAAGTGATGATGTAATCCAAATATGTTGGGATGCAAAACAAAGTTGAATCTTTTCAACAATGCTCCTCCTTTGAGATGTAGTATGGGGTGAGATGGTGTCTATTTGGCCTTAGAGTGTGTGTGTTAAAGTGCAGAATCAGATGCCAAATGGAGAATCAATAGCAGTGCTCTCAGTTACAGGAACACTGAAAGCCCCACCTCAAGCACAAATTAGTTATTTAGGTCATATACACATCTGTGGGGGAGGGGGTGAGAGAACAAGAGGAAGAGAGATACAACTACAGAACACAAATGGATATCAGAGAAAAATATTGAAAAATTGACCTATACACACCTCACTCAAGTTTATTCATATTCAGCTACTGCTGAATAGTGACGCTTATATCAAGTCATATAGACTTTACAACAAAATAAATGAATCAAATGTTTTGATCCAGTACTGAACTGGTCACTATAATCAGCTCAGGGCTTTTTTCTAAACAAAGTGCATTGTGAGTCAAACACAAGAATGAATTAAATTCAGTGGACAATTTCACACATTCACCTAATGTCTGTTAGTCTCTCTCTCGCGTATGGACAACTACACATGTTCACCCAGTCACACTAAGTTACCACAAAGAGAGAGAAAACTTTATGTAACAATATAAGAAATTTTAATGTGGCATATGACTAAGTCACTCACAGCTGCAACAGGCTTGCTCACAAATGTTTAGCCCTGTCCTGCTCTGAGCAGAGAAATTTTGAAATCAAGGTTTTGCATGTGATCTACAAATTCATTCTACAAAGTGAAACCTCATTAGGGCTGAGGCCCACTCACTCTCTTACTCTCTGTACTGTAACCCCTCAATTATACACTACACTCATTCTTGCTTATACATGAAATAATCTCTAGACTACTTATAATACCTAAAAGTCTGCACATGTTGAAGACAAATGCAACCATTAAAGGACTAACTAAATGGGTCCATATTTGTACCTTATTCTATATTGTAATTTAAAAATGTTTAAAATGTGTTGATTTCATACACCTCATTTAATCTCCAGGATATATATTTTTATTTTATACAGTTCTATAATGAACATTTCCAAATATTCACCTCTCCTTCCATGCAAGAAAATGTAAATATACCTTTAGGGAACAAAACTGGACTCTAACGCCAAGTATTGTACCTTGTAAATGTACCTTTAACTGTGACCTTTAGTGACCAATAATATACCTCTACTGTACCTTTTTTCTCTCTGAGTGTTGGACAATTTTCGTCTCCACTCCAAACTTCACGGACATGGTGAGTCTGATAAATGAATTTATACTCAATAAAATGGCATAACATTGTCACTTCAGCATTCAGTATAATTGAATGCAGATTTAATGAAAGATGGTTAATGTATTTTTAAAAGCATGTGTTCTTTTTGTATATTATGATATATATTAACCTCAAAGTTGAATGCAGGGTTAAAAGTAACAGTCTGGAAAAGATCAGATACAAAGGTCACCTAGAAAGAATACGAATGACAGATAAGGGAGAGACTTGCTGAAAGATTGGGAAGAGCATAGAAGATGGCAGAAACAGTAGTGTGTGTGGATGGTTGTACACACACACAGCTTTCTAGCAGGATAAATGTATTAGACTGTCAGAGTGTTTCATGTGAACCCTGTGATCCTCCAGTCCTGTTTATTCAACTTGCATTTCATTTTCTTCTCAAATATTCTGACAGTTAAAAATGACAACAGCATTTTCAGATATACACATTATTTATTGCATCAGGAATCTATTCATTTTAGATGTCTGACAGTGCTTTCAGTGAGTTACAGTAGTGGCAAAGGCAGTATTGCTCTTGGAAAGACTTCATGTCCACCTCTGTCAATCTCTTCATAGACTATCATTTCTTTTGGTGTTTGAGGTTTTATTATTAAAGAGCAACTCAATATCAACTCATCATTACGGTGTGACTGGCATGAACAAACATTTTTGTTTTTCTATTCATCAAGCAAAGTCTCCCTTTGAACTGTAGAAATAGGAATTGTCACGACTGAAAGAGACACCTTAGACACAAAGCGAATTAGTCTTTTTAACTATATAATTATATTAGAAGTCAGGGCAAACATTTTTTGCAGACACTCCTACGCCTGTCACTCTCACACACAAACATGCAGAGCATTCTAGACAGAGTGTGAGGCATAACAGACCATATCTGTGTCTACTTCATCAGGGGCCTATTTGGTTCCTCACATGGAAATCACAGCTTTTAGTGTCAGCATGACATTTTGACATTTGACAATTTTGACATCTTTGGTGCAAATGGCAGCTTGTCACTCAGCTGAGACTTTCTCCTCAGTTCCATGCGCTTCACACCGCTGAGTGAGAATCTCAATAAATGAGGGGACTGTGTAGGGTGGGCCAGTCACTTTCCTGGAGCGCCAAGTTCATTTACCACTGGCTCTAAAACCCCATAAAACCCCCAAATCACAGACTACTAGGTTTTCACTGTGTTTAATCACATTTTCAAAAAAAGGAAACCAAAGAGGAAATAAAAACCCTACAAAACCAGAAAAGGAAACCAAGCCAAGCAGCATTCAAAAGTGAAAGTCCATTAGCCAGTTAATAATGACATTTTTATTTCCAGCACATTTCCATCTGTGTCCTGCCTGTTTTCAACATTTCACATCACAGCAGGGATCCAAGTACCCAAGGCAATCTGAACAATAGTGTCTGGCAACCTGGAATGAGCAGGAGAGTGAACTGCACACTATTCTAACACCTAACAGACGAATAACATCCTGACCAATTATAATGGACAACATACTGTTCACAAACACAAAATTGTTACGTTATAAGAACATGCATAACATCCCATTTAGGTCTGAAATACATCACATTTTAGCATAATAATTATATGTATTAATACACAATAATTTTAATGTAATCAGTTCATATAGTTCATACTTCATAGTGCATGCACTGTTCAGACACAGCTTGTATAATCTTTATAGAACAGCGGGACAACATGGAGCATTCTACAGATGAATGGATGTTACCAAGCCAAATGCCAAGGGTTTATAAACCTCCCCAGAACTGGCATGTTGTGCAGTAGAATTTCATTCTCTAAAGGGAAGGATCCCCATTCAGTTAATTTGGGATTAGCCAGAGTGGCATTTAGGATCCAAAACTGGTGATTCAACATAAAGTGCCTGAAAAATGTATTTTTCTGATATTTAAGCTGAATGCAGTCACATCAAGAGCTAGGTTAAAAACCTCCCAGATGATTACGTATTAATACAGCAAAGGGCAGACTTTATTACCACCCTTGGATTTAAGTATATATGTCCGATAAGCAAATGTTTTGTACCTGCCTCTGTTGCGTTACTTACTATATTGAAGTTCTAATGGATCTCGATGAATTATTAACCATTTTTTTTGCTGGTTTTACTATTATTATAGCAATTCACCATCATTACTATGATCATAGCAGTACAGCTGATGATATTATAGACTTGTGGTGATTCTGTGCTTATTTTTGTTAAGCTATAATTTATAAGAGTTTCCCAAGGTTTCTTCCTCCAGCTGGAGGTAGTTTTCCTTCCCACTTTTGCCTTAGGCTTGCTTACCTTTGGATTTTGGGAACTCTTGGACCGATGGTCCCAAATAGCCGTGGCATCATTAGGGAAGAACATACAAAGTGTTTAAGACTAGTGTTTAGATTGTTACAGAGCCCCCTTTTTGATAAGTGTATGATTTTAGCTTTAGGGTTTATTTCCAAATGCCTTTCTTTATACTGTCTGTCATAAGGGTCTTATTCCTCATAAGTCCTCATTCTGCACATTAAGTGCACTGGATTGAGACATCTTTTTATTCAGAAAATGCTCAATTAGAAATAATTGGAGTTAACGGCATGCTTGTTATATGCCATATATAATTTTATATTGTTTGCCATCAGCCTGTATAGTCATTTCAAGTACATGATAGTAAAAATCATACTTCTATCAAATACTGTTTTCCCAGTTCAGCTAAACATCCCCATATTTTCCTGTCTTTTACCCTGTTTTCCAAATGGAATGAATGGTTCACATGTCCCACTCTTCCTAAGTTCATGCACTTTTTAATGCTGTGCTTTTAATGGATATTTTATGTGACATTCATTTAGTGACACATGTCCCAAGGTTTTCTGAAATCAAATCCATTTGATTTTAACCAAGACAACACCACAAACAAGAGCCCTTCTAAACACGGTTTACTCACTTTTAACATTTTGACATTAATTGTTACTCACCTAGAGACGATCGTGACTTTCAGACATGAGTTTAGGAGTCTACTCTACACATAACTACTTGAATTTGGGAGATGAGAGATCGGAGAACAGAGTAAACATATTTATAATGAGAAATATTTTATGTAAAATTTACTTTGAGCAAATAAGAGATATAAGCAAGGTGTCTGAGGATCAACCGAGAGTTCGTTCATCCAGTGTGTATAACTGTTCTGTTGCTCCCTGCCCATATTCTTTTGCACACGGGTATCCATAGTCAAGCAGCTACATGAAATTGTTACATCACCAAGGATAATGCCAAGCATCAGACAGCGTGTACAGTAGAAATGTAAATGTGGACTCCAGAGCAGTAGAAACATGTTCTGTGAAGTGACAAATTATGCTTCTCTAACTCTGTCTGATGAATGTGTTAGGGTTAAACAAAAACCAGGAGAATGTAACCTGGCTAACTGCACTGTGCCAGATTTAAAGCCTTTTGGAAGAGGGATATACGCTATTGGTTTGTTTTTCAGGGGTTGCCTTAGACCCCTTAGATCCAGTAAAGGGATATTATAATGCTTCAGCATATATTAAGACATTCTGGACAATTCTACGCTTCTTACTCTATGGGACAAGTTTCAGGAGGACCTTTTCCTCTTTAGCATGACTATGCCCCTGTGCACAAAGCAAGGTCCATAAAGGCATTGTTGGGTGAGTTTAGTGTGGAAGAATTTTACTGTCCAGCAGAGAGTCCCGAGTTCAACCCCATCAAAAACCTTTGGAATTAATTAGAATGGAGATTGCTGGCCAGACCCTCATGCCCAACATCCGGCTCTGACCTCAAAAATGCTCTTCAGGATGAATGGGCACAATTCCCACAGACACTCCAAAGTTTTGTAGAAAGCCTTCCCAGAAGAGTAGAAGCTTTTATAGATGCCAAGGAGGGATGAACTACATATTAATGCTTATGAATTTAGAATGAGATTAAAAGTTCCTGTAGGTGTAACTTGAAGGTGTCCCAGTTATTTTGTCTATATAGCTTTTAGAGATGTTTGGAGTTTCATCGAAATGCATTTTTAAGGGCTTCTGAATACATAAATCATAGTATTAACAAAAAAATCTATCATTGTAAGTCAAAAATCAAACATTGATTGGTATCTCAACAATAGTTTGATAAATGCATCAGAATGGCTAATATGAAAAACTTTATGTTTAATCTGCTTTTTAAAGCATCCTACAACAGTTTCTGTACACAGTTAAAGCTGCCAATTTGTCTTTGTGTATGAGGTGTGTATGAATGTGTGATTTATCTAAAAATATGCTTTCTTGGTTGTTCTCTTCAGGTCATAGCATGATGGATGACTTTAATCTGAGGGGCTGCCCTGGCCTCTGAATATTAATGGGAAGAGAAGACTTGTTAACCTTTGTAAAAGTTGTATGACTTAAACGTCCATGCATTTGGATGTGCAAAACACCTACACCAAGATTCAGAACAGTCAGCGCTATAATTAAAGAACAATGGGAGACTTATACTGTTACTTATACCTGTTTTATTTTCTGACCAACTTGATTATATTCTATAAATAAAAACAAAATACGAGCAACAAGGTTAGATTTTCCAGACAGCAATTATCATGAAGGTGTCTTCAGGTATTTCAACAAGCAAAGGTAGGGCCCTGTGAAAGGGGTGAATAAACCCCTCTCACTGGCTCACAGCCCCATGAGCCTGGACATATGCTTATGAGAGACGAGACACTATTTACACACACGCATTGCATATATAAATATCACTTTGTTTAATAATATCTGGGTAAGTGCCTGCTAAAACTCACATTGTTCCTCACGGGACGCGTTGGTCTCGTGGTCGCTTCAGTTTTCGCCATGTTATATGAATCGGCGTTTTCATTAACATCGGGTATCCGTTCAGCGTGTGATAGGTGGACGTGTGGCTAGTGAGGTACCCACTACCACACGCTCCATTTAAACGATGGTCATGTTTTAAAATACCGCTGTTAAAACTTGCACCCACGCTGATGCCGGCGTTTCCCACTTCCACATCCATTATTAGGGACCGGGTTGGAACACGCGCGCTGCTCTTAATTGCCCTTTATTGGAGGTTCTGGGGTGGAAGATGTCGGTTTTAGAAGGAGGGGTGTAATTTATCTCTAACATGACGGTGGTATTTACATTGTGCATGTTTTAATTTCTCAGTTCAATAATATGAATAATGTGTTGTATTTGGGTGCTTGGTGTTATTTTAAAGTGATAAAAAGTGATTTTTGTTTCTTTAGGAACTGCATGTTCCTGGCTTACCATACCTTCATGGATGGTATATCCCAGGTAGGGTTAATGAGGGGAAGGTATTTAAGCATGGGGTGTGAGGAGGAAAGGGGAGTTGGAGTGGGCCAGCTTGAGGAGAGGCTGCACCCAATATAGCTCAAGAAATTTGTGTTTTCTTTTGATGTTTTTTTTTTCTTTTCCTTTTTTTGTCTCTTTTTTTTGGTAATCTCACCAAATAAAACAAAAAGATAAACTTACTCTGCAGTGACTGTACCTCTGCCAGTTATTGATACACGCAACATCTTCACATTTGGTGGCAGCGGTGGGATTTGTGTGCAACCAAAGAGACTGGAGGACAGGAGTGCTAGGAGGTACCTCATACGGCAGGAGATGGCCTACAGGAGATTGGCAAAGGAGGACGAGGATCAACCCTCTGAGCCTGCTGAGGTGCTACCGGAGATGGAGACAGTAGTGGAGGAGCGGATCCCAGAGGAGGGAGCCCTGGCCTCACTCTATCAGCTGCTGCAAAAGACTGTCAAGTCTCAGGAAAGGGAGGCTTTCAAGCAGGAGCAGCGATGGAGGAGTGTGCAGGTCCAGCTGAACCAGCTACGGGATGATCTGGAGGCAGATCGAGGTGAGGGAGCAAGGACAGAACGACAGGGACAGGAAGGGCAACCACCAACAGAGGAGGACAGCGCTACTGGGCCCACCATGCCCCACCATCCAAGTCCAGGTACCAGCCGATCGGTGGCCAGTGCAGAACCTCTAGCATGGACCAGGGCGATGGTGCCAAAGCTGGAGGAAGGAGATGACATAGAGCAGTACCTGGCAACATTTAAGAGACTTGCATCAGCTTACCGGTGGCCAAAGGAAGACTGGGCGATCTACTTAGTCCCATATTTGAGTGGGAAAGCACGTGGGGCGTATGTGGCTATGGACATGGGGGAGTCAATGGACTATGACAAGGTGAAAGATGCCATCCTTCGGAAATATGAAATTAATGAAGAGGTTTACAGGCAGAGGTTTCGGAATCCAGACATACGGCCTGGTAAGACCCCCCGTGAGTTATACCAACGCCTGAAGGATTTATTCTGGAAGTGGATTCGACCTGCTGAGAAGACAGTGGAACAGGTGGGAGAGATCCTGATTCTGGAACAGTTCCTTCGTATCCTGGGCCCTGAGGTCAGAGTATGGGTCAAGGAGCATGACCCTCCAACTGGACAGAGGGCCGCACAGCTGGTGGAGTCGTTCATGGCGGCGCGTCAAGGCACAAGGAGCTTCCGTTATGAATCAACCCTAAAGATGACAACCAGGGGTAAGTCTGAAGGGTTCAAAGGGGGAAGTGGTCCTGGGATTAGAGAGTTGTGTAAGGCACCAGATATGTTGCCCTCAGTAAACTCACACACAAAGTCTAGCCACTCATTGGGAGACAGAGCAGAGGTGGTGTGTTTATGTGTGTGGTCAGAAAGGACATATTAAGCCTGATTGCCCAGTAAGAAAAGCAAAAGCAGCCAGTCGATGTTGTCTTCCAAGACCTGAGGGGGAGGAGTCTGAGTTTATGGGGAGGTTGCAGACAGTGAGTGTGAGGGTCAATGGCAAGACAACCCAAGCCCTGTTAGATACGGGTAGCACCCAAACCCTAGTGCAGCCAGCTTTGGTCGATGGGAGAGATCAGGTAGGAGATAAAAGGCTTAAAGTACTGTGTGTTAATGGGGATGAGCACGAGTACCCTACAGCAGAGGTTTACCTGGAGGTGGGAGCACACATGTTTCTGCTCACAGTGGGGGTGGTCAACAGCTTGAGTCATCCGGTGATATTAGGGCAGGATGTTTTAGTTTTACCAGAGTTGGTACAAACAACCAAGGCCGTCCAGGTGGCCTTCACCCGTTCCCAGGCTAAAGTGCAGGAAAAGCAAAAGGGCGAGGGAGATAGTTCTGAGGTCTGGCAGCTATTACCTTTTAGAGGGGTTGAACTGGATAGAGAAGGCCAAGGGAAACAAAGGAAGTCTCGCAGCCAAAGAAAGAGGGAGAAGCTTGTTGGTTCCTTATTAAAAATACAGCAGGTGGAGTGTGCCCCGAGGTCGGGGGTGGCAGTAGAAGAAGTAGGTCCCTCTCAGATAGAGCAGCTGCAGAAACAAGACCCGTCATTACAGGCGGCTTTCGCTAAAGTTGTTCAGCTAGACGAAGTCCCAACCGGGGTGGCAGCGGCACTGTCGGGGGAGCATTATCTAATCAAAAGGGGCCTGCTTTATCACCAACCTGAGGGAGACCGTCAGGAGCAATTGGTTGTACCTAGGGAGATGAGAGAGCAGGTATTATCATTAAGCCACAGCATCCCTTGGGCAGGTCATTTGGGAAGTGTCAAGACCTGGGAGAGGATCAGTCATAGATTCTTTTGGCCAGGAGCGTACAATGATGTACAGAGATATTGTAAATCCTGTGGGATATGCCAGCTAACTTGTAAAAGGAAGGGGGGTTTGTTCCCTTTACAACCACTCCCAGTGATTGAAGTACCTTTTACCAGAATAGGGATGGACATTGTGGGGCCATTAGAAAGAACGAGAGCAGGTTTTAAGTACATCTTAGTGGTCTGTGATTATGCTACTCGCTATCCAGAGGCTTTTCCATTGCGTAGGATCACAGCACAGGCAGTAGCGAGAGCCTTGTTACAGTTGTTTGCAAGGGTAGGAATTCCCCAAGAGATAGTTACAGACCAGGGGACGACCTTTTTATCAAATACTCTTAGACAGGCTTATCGGTTTCTAGGGATAAAGGGTATAAGGACCACTCCCTACCACCCTCAGACTGATGGATTAGTGGAGCGGTACAACCAGACTTTGAAGGGTATGCTCCGGAAATTTGTGGCTACCAATGGCAAGGACTGGGATTGCTGGCTGCCATACTTACTGTTCGCCTACAGGGAGGTACCCCAAGCCTCAACAGGATTTTCTCCTTTTGAACTTCTTTATGGACGCCAGGTTAGAGGTCCACTGGACATTTTGAGAGAGACCTGGGAAGAGCCACATATAGCCCCGAAAAACAGTATACTCTCCCATGTTTTAAAGATGAGGGAGAAATTGGAAGAAATGGCAGATTTGGTTCGGGAGAACATGAAGAGTGCTCAAAGCGGCAGAAAGTCTGGTATGACAAAACAGCCAGACAAAGGACTTTCCAGTCAGGACAGAAAGTGCTTTTGCTACTACCCACCACAGAAAACAAACTGCTGGCACGGTGGCAAGGACCGTATACAATTCTTCGAAAGATGGGTCCTGCCACCTATGAGGTGGATATGCCGGGAAGGAGGAAACAGACACAGGTCTTTCATGTCAACCTGCTGAAAGAGTGGACAGAGAAGCAGGGGCTACCCAGCTTACAGCTTTTTGTATGAACTGTGGGGGAGGAGGAGGACTGTCCTGAGCAGTTTTTCCCAAGCCATCAGAAATCAGCATCCTTGAATCTGTCCCATCTTTCCCTACAGCAGTAGAAAGAACTTGCAGCAGTTATCCCGGCAGAGTTGTTCCAGGAGAAGCCTGGGGCTACGACAATGGTGGAGCACTCCATTTCCTTGAGAGATCCTACTCCATTTCGGCAGAGGATGTACAGGCTACCTAAGCGCCTACTCCCATCCCTCAAGGAGGAGTTAGAGGTGATGCAACATCTGGGAGTAATTGAAAGGTCCTACAGCGAATGGAGTAGTCCGCTCGTGCTTGTACCAAAGAAGGATGGTTCCATCCGTTTCTGTATTGATTTCCGTCAGCTAAACGCTCAATCCCACTTCGATGCATATCCGATGCCCCGGATAGAGGATCTGATCGAGCGCCTAGGGAAAGCACACTACATCAGCACACTGAACTTGAGTAAAGGCTATTGGCAAGTACCCCTGGCAAAAGAATGTCGGCCATACACAGCTTTCCGGACAGCACAGGGGCTCTTCCAATTTACAGTTATGCCCTTTGGTCTCCAAGGGGCCCCGGCCACTTTTCAGAGATTAATGGACTGTGTCCTGGCAGGTATGGAGGCATTTGCGGCCGCATACCTTGATGATATTGTGGTGTATAGCTCCACCTGGAAGGAGCATCTTCGTCATCTAGAGGAAGTGCTGCAGCGGATCCACCAAGCAGGGCTGGGTGTCCATCCACACAAATGTGCTCTGGCCCGTCAGGAGGTGAGGTACCTGGGACACGTCTTGGGTCGTGGAGTGATTCGTCCACAGATGGACAAAGTGGAGGCCATACAGTCCTGTCCACGGCCTCAAACCAAAAAGGAGCTCAGATCCTTTCTGGGTTTGGTAGGCTGGTACCGGAGGTTCATTCCGGGATTTGCAACTCGAGCTGCCCCTCTCACTGACTTGACCCGGAAATCGGGGTCGAATCAGATTACTTGGGGTGCGGAACAAGAAAAAGCCTTTCGTGATCTGAAGGACATGTTATGCAAGGGCCCTGTCTTGCAAAGCCCAGACTTCAGTCGACCATTCGTGGTACAGACTGATGCCTCTTGGGTTGGCCTTGGGGCGGTTTTGCTCCAAGGAGGAGGAGTGGACCAGAAGCCAGTGGCGTACATCAGTCGCAAACTCTTTCCCAGGGAGACCAGGTACGCTGCTGTGGAGCTGGAGTGCTTAGCTATCAAGTGGGCACTGGATACTTTCCGATACTATTTGTTGGGTAGAACTTTTAGATTGGAAACCGACCACCAAGCCCTTCAGTGGCTGGACCAAATGAAAGACTCAAATGCCAGAATTACTCGCTGGATTTTAGCACTGCAACCGTACCGGTTCCAGGTACGGTATCGTGAGGGAACGCAGAATGCAGTGGCAGACTTCTTATCTCGCCACCCTGGTGGCGAGCCTCAGAAGGAGGAGGAAATGTGAAAGGGGTGAATAAACACCTCTCACTGGCTCACAGCCCCATTAGCCTGGACATATGCTTATGAGAGACGAGACACTATTTACACACACGCATTGCATATATAAATATCACTTTGTTTAATAATATCTGGGTAAGTGCCTGCTAAAACTCACATTGTTCCTCACGGGGCGCGTTGGTCTCGTGGTCGCTTCAGTTTTCGCCATGTTATATGAATCGGCTTTTCATTAACATCGGGTATCCGTTCAGTGTGTGATAGGTGGACGTGTGGCTAGTGAGGTACCCACTACCACACGCTCCATTTAAACGATGGTCATGTTTTAAAATACCGCTGTTAAAACTTGCACCCACGCTGATGCCGGCGTTTCCCACTTCCACATCCATTATTAGGGACCGGGTTGGAACACGCGCGCTGCTCTTAATGGCCCTTTATTGGAGGTTCTGGGGTGGAAGATGTCGGTTTTAGAAGGAGGGGTGTAATTTATCTCTAACATGACGGTGGTATTTACATTGTGCATGTTTTAATTTCTCAGTTCAATAATATGAATAATGTGTTGTATTTGGGTGCTTGGTGTTATTTTAAAGTGATAAAAAGTGATTTTTGTTTCTTTAGGAACTGCATGTTCCTGGCTTACCATACCTTCATGGATGGTATATCCCAGGTAGGGTTAATGAGGGGAAGGTATTTAAGCATGGGGTGTGAGGAGGAAAGGGGAGTTGGAGTGGGCCAGCTTGAGGAGAGGCTGCACCCAATATAGCTCAAGAAATTTGTGTTTTCTTTTGATGTTTTTTTTTCTTTTCCTTTTTTTGTCTCTTTGTTTTGGTAATCTCACCAAATAAAACAAAAAGATAAACTTACTCTGCAGTGACTGTACCTCTGCCAGTTATTGATACACGCAACATCTTCACAGGCCCTCTATGTTTTGTTGACATATAGCTTTTAATTTTGCGATACTGTAATACAGAAAAATGTAGGGCAGAGCTAATGAATACTAAAAATACACAAAAGTATCCCAAAGTTGCAGTAACAATTTTTGTGTAATTATATTAGGCAAGAAACTTTTAAAGAACTAGCAGGATTTGAACATAATTGCACCTGCTCACGTTACATAAAAATGATTTCTAGATGTTTCTAATACTGAAAAGACCAAGCTTTAATTGATTAAAAGGATCACAATTATTTTATTATTCAGTACACCAGCTTGGTTAAAAACAAGACAAATCCATACTCACCACTTTATATCTTCATACTACTTCCCTTTATAATACTATCTGAAGCCAAGACATGATAGAAGAGCTTGGAGCTCTTCTGTCAGGCCTGCATGCGTGTATCAGCAATGCTCCCTTTTGGGCTTTTAAGGTGGAACAGCTTCATTCAACAAAAAGAACGATTTTCAAATACTAGGGCCATTGGATTAATTTACCAGTGTTTGAATACAGTCCCGAGTTGGGGGTGGGGGGGGGTTGGGCTTTCTGTAAATCCTCTTTTATGATAAATGCACTCAATCATCAAATAAATCCTTAATACAAAAACAGACTTCCACAAATTTCTTGCCCAAACATATTTCCACCATAAAGGCTGTCAAAATCCTTGCCAAGCTCAGCTTTTGTTAGATTCTAACCTTTGGTGTTCAAAACAATTACATGAGAAATTATTATTAAGAGAATCTGATTTTTATCACATTTCTACATTGCAAATATTCAAATATTTGTCTGTAATAACTATTGTCAGGATAGTAACAATTTCATTGAACTAATTTTAATTGAATTTAATTGTGGTTTAGACCTAACATCAAGAACTCAATATTTTATAATATTTGGTACTAAATGCCATCAGTCAAAGAAAACATTTCGATCTAACACTCCTCAAGCCCTTCATTGTCTCTTGACCGCTTTTCGTTGTGTACCTCTTCTTTAAGCAAACAATCCCTTGATTGAAAATGAGATTGTGTGAGCAGTGTTTGTAACAAAAGCCAAGCGCCTGTTTAATAATGTAGGTGGTGACCTGTGTGTTATTGGAAACACAATGATTGGATATTACATCCAGTGGAGGAAATGTCAGGATGTGAGCTTTCTCTGTGAGGTGTTTGACCTCAGTTATTAGCAACAGCTGCACTGAATGGCACAAATGTCACTGGTTGGGGAGCTGGAGTTCAGGGATGTGCTGGAGAACGGGTAAAGAGGAGAGAGTAAGGCGGTGCTGACACTAACCGATGCGTCAAATCTCACCTGCGGTAATGAGAGGTCATGACTGAGAAGCAGGAAAAGAATGCTATTGTGCACTGACTTTTTCCCAGCTGAACTCCAGCTCAGACGTGAATGGCCTTACTGATTTGCTACACTTATGGCTCGATATCCCAATAACTGAGATTACAGATTGTATTATTGGGGTATTATTTAAAATAAAATAAAAAACAAACAAATTACCCACACTAAACAACTACCACTGAAGGATAAAGATTTAATCCAAATTGCATGCATTTATTTTTAGCATTGAAATTCAGAGATTTCTTCTAAGTATATGAATAACAGGAGGAGAAATGGGTGAAATGTTATTACAGTTTGGTATCAAAGGGTTTTGTTTGACCAAATACTGATGAGCTAATTATCTAAAATATTTCATTGATATGTTATTTTCATTCAGCTCAATGTACGTTATTCTTTAACATCTTACATCTAGCAGGTAACTGGAAGTGTACTGCATTTCTGAAAAGATCAAAATTATTGCAAGCCAATTACAATTTATGCAAAAACATAGTTACAACAAATTTTCTAAAATTAGTTGATGAGGAGATTGAGCAGATTGAACAGACCCATGCTTACCTGCATCCTGGTCAGTTAATAGAAACCTCACTCACTCTGAAATTTACATTTACCGCATTTAGCAGAAGTTCCCTATGAGAGTGATGCCAAAAAAGTTTTACAAGCACACAAGGCAATGATCAAAACAAAATCTCAAAGAGATGAATAAAGAGTTACCAAACAGGGTTTCTAGGACATCACCAAACCTCAGTGAGAGCCATTATCTACAAAAACTTTAGGAACATTGCTGATTCTTTGCAGGAGTGGCCAACCTGCTAAAATATTCCCAAAAGGCACAGAGGCAAATAATCCAAAAATCCAGGAGAACATCCACAGAACTGCAGAGTCTCTCTTTCCTCAGCCAAGGTCAGTATTCAGGGAGCTAGCTATTACTCAAAGAACCATGTGTTCTTATCTGTATCAAAAGATTAATTAAGGACAGTTCCTATTCATCTGTTATTGAGCTGCAGTTGAAATATTATTGAGTTATTGAAACAAGACTTAACATTTGTGACCCAAAACTGAAAATGCAATTCCACATATGAATGGAAAGAAATCAAGTTAGTGTTTCAGAGTGACGTTACAAAAGTCTTCATTTGAACCCAATAGAGAAACCTGCCTTCAAACTACATGCTCATGCTCAAAAAGCTATAAAGAATAAAAATAATAAAAAAAGGGGTGTTCCAATTCCTACTATCGCAAAGGCTGATACCAAGTTATAGAAAATATTGCAGTATTTGTTGCTTAATGGCACAAAGCATGTACACAAATTTCAAAGTTGTTTAAATATTCACAGGAGTGATTAAAATGTTGTATATTTTCCTTCAAAAAAAGGGAAAAATAGAAACATGCTTCATAAGATTGTCTCATATTACACTGTGTATATCTTATATTATACATTTTATTCACTATTTAAATTACCACACTCATTTGTAACTGGAGTTTTTTTAGCCCTGTTGTTAATGCAGTTAATTGTCTTCCTTTAAGAGTGGATAATCTGGAAGGGAAATGTCCACACCAGTCTCCTTTGCACCTGATTTGAATCCAGCCATTCAGAAAAATCTGCTAGGTACACTGTCAACTGACAACCAGTTTAAACTGATCTGAATGTTATTATTGAAATACAGCAACCAGCAGTATTGGGGTAGTTACTCAAAATAAGTAATCCATTACTGATTACTCACTACTTAATTAAAACTGTAATGGGATTACTTTACTCATTACATCCTGGAAAATGTAATCTCAAACCTTATTACTAATTAATAAGTTACATTCTAAAACCCATACAAACTCACCTGAATCATTGAACAAATCTGGAAAGTACAAAAATAGTCCTTTCCCTAGTTTATTTAGGAACATGTAACAGCAACACTAAACATGTATAAAATTATTTTCACTATATTTGATGTTAGTTTCCCTGAAAAAGCCTATATGTACAGGGGTTAGACAATGAAACAAACACCTGTCATTTTAGTGGGAGATTTCATGGCTAAATTGGACCAGCCTGGTGGCCAATCTTCATTCATTGCACATTGCACCACTAAGACCATGTGCATCCAATGGTTCAAACATTGTATCCTGAATGTGGTGCCGTATATCAGGACAACAATGCACCAATACACACAGCAAGACTGGTGAAAGATTGGTTTGATGAACATGAAAGTGTAGTTGAACATCTCCCATGGCCTGCACAGTCACCAGATCTAAATATTATTGAGCCACTTTGGGGTGTTTTGGGGGAGCGAGTCAGGAAACGTTTTCCTCCACCAGCATCATGTAGTGACCTGGCCACTATCCTGCAAGAAGAATGGCTTAAAATCTCTCTGACCACTGTGCAGGACTTGTATATGTCATTCCCAAGACGAATTGAAGCTGTATTTGCAGTAAAAGGAGGCCCTACACCATACTAATAAATTGTTGTGGTCTAAAACCAGGTGTTTCAGTTTCATTGTCCAACCTCTGTATTTAAGCAATATAAAACAGTCAAATACTGCGAAGGACTTGTGTATTCCTGCCTTGCGCCCAGTGATTCCGGGTAGGCTACGGGAGCTGGATAGGCGATTACAGATAATAAATGAATATGAAGGACTGGCGCCCCCTCCAGGGTGTGATCCTGCCTTGCACCCAGTGATTCCGGGTAGGCTCCGGACCCTACTTGACCCTGAACTGGATACGCGGTTACAGACAATGAATGAATGAAAAATAAACATAGGTGGTTTATTAAGATAAATAAATAAATAAATAAACACCCCTAAAGCATGTTCCCATGTATTACAACTGAATTAACAAAAGCCAAGTCTTTTTAAAACAAAATTAAAATTACAGAATCTTCAAGGGGACTAGCGCACCCTCCA
Organism: Hoplias malabaricus; assembly: GCF_029633855.1. Classification (NCBI taxonomy): domain Eukaryota; kingdom Metazoa; phylum Chordata; class Actinopteri; order Characiformes; family Erythrinidae; genus Hoplias; species Hoplias malabaricus. The sequence continues at coordinate 22,124,892 of NC_089811.1, read as the reverse complement.
GGGTGTATTCCCGCCTTGCACCCAATGATTCCATGTGGGCTCTGGACCCACAGTGACCCTGAACTGGATAAGCGGTTACAGATAATGAATGACTCTTCAAGGGGCTCTTTTTAAACTAACATGAAGCTGCCTAAATCTATGCTCATATGTTCTCCTCCTTTGCTGTTGTACATTAACTGTGCTTAATTAATCCTTGAATTACTTTCAAATCCACACCCCCCCTCCCACACAAACACACATACACCCTTTTCTGTTTTTCCTCACTGATCTCACTATTCAATTCAGAGCTTGGAAGTTTTACTGAAGTCTCCAGATATCCTCATTCACTGCACCAATTCAGAGCAAGCCTTGACAAAGCTCATAACTCTGAACAGTCTTGTGAGCAGGGAGAATTTATACCTGTCACGATCATCACTGGAAACAAAGGGCAAACTAGACGCTGGCTATCTGCAAGAACTAAAGCTCTCTGAAAGGCACTAATGAATAATGCTAGATGCAACCACATTACATAAATGCTAATCTCAGGCCATCATGCTAATTTATGGAAATGTCTCACTTGATACCATCACTTAATGTGGGCTACCATAACCTTTAACCTCATGTCTTTAAAGCGTTCTGAGTGTCATTAAAACGCAATTACATTTTACAGCTCACATTCTTCTGAATGTCATTACAGAAATAAGCCAATGAATTATGAATTGAAGGGAGGAAAATTTGTTGCTAGACTATTCAAATCTTAGGAAGGAAGGCCACAGAGGTAGTAAAGTTTAGTCTTGATGGTAATCTTTAAAATATTAAAAACTTTAAAAGCAGAAAATCTTTTGTAATATTAGGTAGAATTTCACTCACATCTCAGCAGCTGTCAATGACATATATGCTGTGAGGAAATAAAGTCTCTGTGTTGCTCTGTACTATTGAATGCTAACTGATATGGCTTTAAAAATGCATCAATAAAATGTGTTGTGAGGAACACACAGCACATGGCATAAGCCTGTTAAATTGCTTATAATTACTTATGAGTACTTAGTTCTGCTTACATCATTTATTATGCTAAACCATTTGGGTAGCCATTGCCTAAAGGTAAGAGAAGAGGACTTGGGATTCATAGATCGCCAGTTAGATCGATCAATCACTTCCAAGGCTGAAATGCCCTTAAGCAAGTATAACAAAAAAATGTTAAAAAAGTGCATAGCTTTCTTAAATTGTGCCATGCTGTATATTGAAATTCCACAGAAACAGAAGAGACAAACATGGGCTGGGCAATTAAGTGAATATTAATTAAAATCTACATTTAGAACTTCTATAGAATATATCTTACCAAGAATATATACATTTCTCTTTCAATTCTGTTTAAACCTTTTTATGTTGTTAATTCTGTCAATATGCCACCCCATGGTATGCATGATTCTGCCTCATACAATGTACCACATGGAGAACTTAAACCCAGCAGCTCGTACCAAAGGAAATAGTGAATATATGAATGAGCTGTTTGCCACATCTTCATTTCCCATGAATGCATACAGTGCTAAACAATTCCAGAAAGGAAAAATGAATCCTAATAGTTAAAAGAATATTTTCAACAAAAAAATAGGAATTAATATGCTGTGCATTTCTACATGACATTCTACATTTCTGCATGTGCTTTGCAAGCTTTGACTAATATCCACCATGACTCTGTTTTAATGATGATGCCCTATATGGCCAACAATTAGCCTACCTACAAATTGTTTTCAGCATGAATCCCTCTATGCAGTTTTAATCATTTCTACTTTTCTGGGCTGGTTTAAGATGAGATAATGGGACATTTAACTGAAGATTTGGTGGCATTCAGCTACAAAAACACTAGTTAGGTCAGGTTTTGATATTAAAGTGGATTAGTTGTGGATCAAACATCAAATTTATCCCAAAAGGTATATAATTGTACTCCATCAGACCAGAGAATGAAGTTCCACCACCCACATATTTGGTGACATTAAACCCACTTAACCCCATGACTGACATTGAGCTTAATGACCTTACACTCATATGCAGCTTCTCTAGAGCATCCCAGTTCATTGCCTGCTTTCCAACAGAGACTAAACAAGCTGTGCATGCAAACGTGGATGCACATGTCCAAAACTGTTGCATCATCAAGTATCTGAAGGCAAATATTTCATGTGGAAGATACACATTTCTGCATATGTAGTGTATAAAAATTACATAAACATGGTAATTTTGCATTTAGGAGCATTGTAGTAATTATACATTCAAGTTGCATTTGAGAACAAAACAACACAACTGGACCACATTCAAAACTCATTCCAACAACAACAGACCTGCTCTATCCAGGTCATTGTCGAGTTTTCCCAGCCTCTACTTTGATAACAAGCAAAACCACTTGAGTAAATGTGGAGTAAACATTTCACAGACCAAAACACCAAAATGAAACAACAACACAGGAATAATGTGTGGACTCCTTTCGTTGAGTAGTTCACACATAATTTAAACCCACCATGTGAGGGCTAGCTTGGCTCTGGGGATAAGAGTAGAAGAGATTATGAGCTTTGGAAATCAAACGCCTACAAGCAAGCCCCGGCTGTGAACAGCTGTAGACAATAAGAGGCCATAATCAATCATGCTCTTCCTAGACTCACTTCCCCACGGCAGAGGGCCGCTCCCCTGAGAGTCCTCCGTAAGGACAGGCACAGGCATTGCAGGGATGCCCTTGCTTCAGCACTGTGGGGAGAACACAGTCCTGTTATACAGATATATGGCATATTTCCAAATCAATCCAGACACCCCGGTTTAATCAGCAAGTTCGCGTATTTGGGAACATTTGGACATACAAGTCCAGTTTCCTTAATTCCAGAATAAGCACAAGTATATAATGCAAAGAATCTTCAAATCTTAAATTGAATTCCCAACTCATTTATGTATAAAACTTAATCCATGCCTGAGAACCATGCTGTTCTTGTATATATGAAATAATTAAGTGCAGCTCTGTTTGATCTGCAGTACTCCAAATTTGTTTTTTCTGTTTATAACCAGATTTTTTTGCCACATTTCCCTCCCCCCATTAATACTCGTCTCCATTTCCAACATTTTTCAGTCAATCTCTCCAAGTCACACAGCACCCCTATTGCTTTAGTAGTGTGGGAGTGCTTTGGAGGAGAATGCAAACTGATCAGATCTGTCACATCAGTTGAAAGATGCTTCTGCTAACTAGCACTGTGGGTAGTGATAATGTTCGCTCAGCCAGAATGATGGCTGCAAACACGTTTATATGGCAAACAGCTTCAATCAATGCTAAAATTTTGCTGCAAACTGAATATTCTGTTAAGAGTCCATCCCTAGCCAGCACACTGCATCACATTCCAAGTCAGATTTCAATCTGAGCCTAAAAATATGTACTTCAAAATCAACCCAGCTGGAAGCATATTAAAGAGCAGCATCAGCAGTCTAGCCCCTTTACTCCCATTCCCCACAATACAGTTACAGTTTCACATATTTCCTAGCTGCACACCAAAGACCTGTTTAAAATATGTATTAGTCAAACAATCTCAATCATTTTTATTCTGGAACTTTTCACACTGTGCTATGCTGATAGTAAGCCTTCACCTGTTTAATACTGATCGGTCCATTACATGGAATATTGAGCACATAGAACCCAGACATACACACATACGTTATATAATAATGTGTGTGTGTCTGTGTATATTTTATTAAATATAAATATTATTGCTGACCTTAGTATCAAAAGCAGATGTGATAAGATTTAAAAATTAAGGCTTTGAAAACCGAATAAAGGAGGAGACTAGGACTACTTATGAGATGGAAATTCAGGTTAAAATAAATAAAAAACAAACAAACAAATAAATAATCAGGTTTTTAAGTGTATGAACATGAAATTTAAACACAACCTGAGCAACACATACCCAGAAAGGGTGAACCCAACCAAACATTGCATTAACAGCTGGATCCCATCCAGCTCAGACAAACACTTCAAGCACAAAATACAACAAGCCTCAGCTATGACTGAGGTCAATTCAGATGAATCATCTCACCCTACAGCAGTACTCTGAAAGTGTAGTCTACAAAATAAAAAAAATAAAAATAGACCCCACTCACACCTGGCATTAACATGCAGGCTGTGTGATCAGATCATAAATGACCACCACCAAGCACAAGAGTAAACAGGGTACAATTTATCCCAGAGATAAGTTGCAAACTGATCACTCAGATCATTTTCAGAGGTATTCTGGAATGCAACAGCCCACAGCACATCTGTGGTGTAGTACACTGTCCTGCTAATGTGTCATATCAATCATGTCATGTCATTGCCGTAGCCAGACATAAGGCAACAAAGAGCAAATGGCAACCCACTTGTCCAGCTGCATGGATGTACCCAAATATGTCTGTAATTATAACAGAGTGAAAACTTTTTTTTGTCCATTAAACATTTGTCTATTGGATACAATATATAAGCTACTATAGTTAGACCTCAGGTCTGCCTGAAAGCACTGACTGTTCCCTCTGACTTTCTGAAGAGGAGCTTTTATCTTTCTGTCCTGAGCCTGCTCCAAGACTTGCCTTTAACTTGCCGTCCTGTGGATGGCAGCAGAGACTCCTGCTGAAGCTCACAGTGGAAGTGTTTTCATATGCAGTACCCCAGAGGGGATTCAGATGCCACCATTCCGCCCTGTAACAGCCAAAGTAAGAAATTAGTGAAAAAAGGCAGAACATAGGAGGACTTATTTCAAAGCATTAGAAATCAACACAAGGCCTCATGTTGCCATACTGGAACAGCCTGCTTGCTTGCTTATTTCCACAGTCTAGAGTTTGGTGTGGGTTTTGATGGCAGGTAACTGTGCAGCAAGCATGAAAGAGCAGCAGGAGACTTGCACTGTGGAACTTGGATTCTAACCTTGTTCAACATTCTCTCTGCAGTCTCTGGAGGAATGTTTACCTGCTGGTTTTCAGAACTTACACTTGTTCCTCGTAATCTGGAATTCTGAAACAAATATAATAGGCAAGATAGGGCAATATTTAGTCAGCTGTAAATGCCGATATACTAGACTAAACTCAGATATACTAGACGATATAGTCTAGTATTTACCAATTAATCAGGAATAAAAAGATCATCAGCAAATTATTATTGGAATTACAGTGGAGATAATTTGGTGCCTTGACCTGCAAATGATTAGCACCCTGTCCGGTGTGTGGTCCTGCCTTGTGCCCAATGATTCCTGGTAGGCTTTAGACCCACCATGACCCTGAACAAGATGAACTTAAAGCAACTCTCAAAACATGAATGAAAAAATTAATTAACTTGACGTCCCAATTTTAGGCCATACACATGTTAATGAGGTCACTAACACAAATCATTAGAAGTAATAGCTATGTAAACCAAACTAATAATTTGTCTTTGCTAATGGTTTAATTGCTAATGATTTCATTGGTCTTGAGCTACATACTCAAAAAAATATAGCATAAATAATGCCAGCCTTTATTATGATTACCATTTAAATATGTACCTCTACCCTGTTCGCAATATTACCTGTCTGTTGCTATGGCCAATGATGTAGAGCTGAGCCAATAAACTTCCCTTTAATTGGATCCATTTTTATTTATATGTAAATATATTCTCCTATTGCTGATTTTATCAGCTCATGTCTGGAAATAAACACACATAATAGAGTTTGTGTCTTACATCTGCAGGGAAAAATATTCATGGTAGACCCAGTGATATAATTACGGCAGGAAGACTTCAACCTGAATAATAACTTTATCTCTGGCAGCAAAATGAGAGCTTAATGGATTTCCCCCCATGAACTCAGCTAAATTAAAATGATTATGTAAATAAAATACGAATCTAGGGCAGATGAACTTTTAAGGTTTCATTAAACTGTGAGAAATTGAAGGTTTCCATTTGTGAACGTCCCTGTACATGCAAGAGAGGGAGCATGAGGCGCAGCAGCAGCAGGCTGTGCAGCCATATGCTGACCTCATCGCCCATCTCTGAATGGTTGGTTCAATACTGATTTGCAGTCTTTAGGTTCAGAGTTCAAACACACTGATTCCACCACTTAACTGCTAAGGGCCCCGAAGGAAGCCATGCCAATTCAGACTGTGAGCGTCATATTGATTAATGCTAAGTAATGAGTTTAATGGGCTGTATCTCAAACCAGCACCATGTCAGTTTATGTATTCATGCACTGTTATTGAATCTTGAGGTAGCCACTAAAACCTGTGAAGAGAAATGTTGCTCATGTACTACAGATATTCCCTTCCCAAATTCTTTACTACACTGGAAGGAAAGCAACCCTTTCAAGGTATGCAGCTGAGGAGTGTTCATGGCTAGAACTGGTGGCAACTGGTCGCAAGGTTGCATGGGAGGGCTAAATTAAGATCAGTAATAAAGCAATGAGCTGTCATTTTAAATGTTGATGTGTGCCATTACTTAGCAGATACAACAAGCTAACACAGATTACAGTATTACACAGCAACACTGCATTCTTTATCAGCAACCAAATAAACAGAACATGACCATTGTGTTCTGACAACATAGATTAAATAAAGGAATTTACAACATTGACGGTGAGAGAGTATGCCTTACACAATCACATTTACTGGGAGGGCTTTAAAACTCTCTGGCCAACACTTGGAATTAGGCGTGGTGCTTTCAGGTGCAGCTGCTCTAATGTATCCAAATCAATTGGCAAACCTTTTCTCTGTTGATTGAAAGCTGTGTGCACTTGAACACCTGAATAAAGCAGTTATGGGTGCACATTAAAGATAGCTGACAAATATTAATTTTTAAGAGTGCTGTTCAAATACGTTAGTACAGATAATTAATGGTACTGTGACGTAATCATTTCATTTAACTCCTGTCCCTTTTAGTCCATTTTGAATATGGAAAGATGGTTTTACTAATTGCATTGTGTTTACCAGACTCATTTGCGAAAAGTTCAGCAGCACAACACTCTCGATCTGATGTGCTGGACCCATCATACACCATGCACGTATAAATGACTGTGCCAATGACTTGCACTGAAAATGAAGGGGATCCATTGAGGTGTCTGAGTACTGTAAATGCATTGTAAGTTTGTAAGACAGAGTTTATCAAATGTAGACTTTGGTCCAGGTTTCAGACCAGGATTTTAAAATGGCCAGCCAGTATGACACTATACCTGGCCACTCAGGAACATTAGCAGTTGAAACTATATCATCATAACAGTGGGCCATTTAAAATCTTGGCCTGGAACCTGGATCTAAGGTCCAGATGTGATGACCTCTGCTCTAAACATAAATGTGCGAATTCTGACTTTTCATGGAGTACTTAACAAGCAATAAATGAATAAATTGATTTCCATTGGATAAAGACCTAGCAATGGTACGGAATATATTTCTGACCACCAGAAGACTCTCTCAGTGTTGAAAATATCTAGAAAATAAATGCTTAAGATTTAATCATTGTTAACAATCCCCAGAAAGTGGAATATTCCCTCTGAGGATGCTAACTACAAAGATATGTGCCCACTTTCATTAAGTGTTCCTTCAATAAATAAAGTTTAGTTGCTTAGGGAAACCCTGACAGAGCAAAGAACATTCAGTTACTCAGATTTTTGTCACTTTGCTTATCTTCATAGATCTCTCCTTTTCCCTCTGTTCACACTGTTATTGTGCTAGGAGCAGTGTTACAGTCAGCAGTCCTACAATTTCTGCAGCCATGGGCAGACTACCACAAAACTGGAATCAGATTGTGTTGTGGACGTTTATTCCCCACAGGATTCTTTTCCAGCTTTCCAATAATGCTGCCACAAGATTTCACATACGGCACTAAATGAAAGGCTACCAAAAAGTAACAATTCAACTCTCTATAAAACTAGAGTTGTTCAGTAATCTTTAAATACTGACAAAATACTTTTCTGAGCATACTGTAGAAATTATCACAATAAAATATTGCCACACTGCTCTCTTCATTCTTATTTGTCAGGATGATTTCAACCTTCATTACAATGAGATTGTTGAGGAACAACAAAAACAACAACAAAGTTGATCTGAATCATCTACTGTACCTCTACTCCTGAACAAACATCCAGACTAATATTGACTAAAAAATATATATATATATGATCGTATCGGTTGTGTGGTTAGAGTAATATCTTGAGGGATAAGTTGGGGTTTGGTTTTACAAATACTCTGGCTGTTTTATTCTGGTACATATACTAACTGGTACATGTGTTTTCCATAAAACAATAAAACAAATCAATATAAAAGTAATACAAAGATGCACACACATCCACTTTTGTCCAAATAAAATCAACAGCCCCTAAACAGAGCTGATTAACTGTAAGATACATTACCATTTATATATAAAGCACACATTATCATTAAAGCTTATGGTATATGGCTGTAAGTCCATTAAATAAACCTGTGAGAATAACATGAAGCTATACTGCCAACTTCTTTGACTTAAAGGTGCACTATGTAGCAGCTTCACAAGTTTGGAGACTTTACAACCTGTCTGGTGGAAATACACAATTGCATGAAACATATATATTAACAATTTTCTCGCCCTATGAACCAGTTCTAAGTTATTTATGAACGTCTTGTAACAAATATGGAAATTAGAAGCCACTGAGGAGAGTTTATGTTTAAAGAGGAATGGTCAAATAGAACACACTTCATGCCTTACTGTAGTCAGTTTAAGGGATAATAAAATGAAAGCAAAAATAATTTAGATAGAGAGATAATTAGATAGATAACCTTCAGATTATTACATGTGTTAGTTGGAAATTATTTGCTCTATATTGTGGCTACGTCAGCCAGGTCTCCATGGTCTACAAGCAAGTTTGATTCAAACCACTCCATATTCAACAATTTCTCTTTCCATACCTTAATGTTAAGCCCACATAACCTGCCCATAGAGCCCAGACCTTATATCTGCGTGGGACAAAAACTCGCACCAAATGCAAGCACAGCAAACCTTTTTAGTAAATATAATCAGGCTTTACAGGGCGGCTCGAAGCACATGACACTGTATTAGCAAATACTTTCCCTCTTGAATCATGTCAATAATGCGACCTCTTTCAGTTTTAACAAACAAATATCGGGTAGTGCAACTTTCACTTGTATTTAAGTGGTAAAATTTTAATACAAACTGACATTACTAACAGAATTACCACAATAAAGCACAAATTGCTACTCACCGTTGTTGACATTAAATGTATTTAAATCTAACCAAAATAAAGACTTTAACGCATTTTTACAAAATGGAAAGTTTAAAACAAACACATCCGCCATTTTTTTCTCAAGACGTGCAGGTATACGCTGCTACATTATAACTCACTTGTACTCCATGAAAAAACCGCCATTACAAAAATGTGCCTGCGCGCTGTCTGAAATTTAGGGGGATACTGATATAAAAACGTCCACCTGAAAATGACTGTTAAAAGGTTTAAAGGACACCGCCGAATATATTTGATTTCAATGATCGTACAATTTGAGACTAGACTATTTGAGGTAGATGCTACTGCCCCCTACTGAAAGTTACTCCTTAAGTTTATTAGACAAATGGTCTCTATTTTTTTAAGCCTTGTAATTTTTAAAAAAATAAGTAATGAAATTATAGCCTCTACCAAACGAAGTGTTTGTATGGAAATTTACAGGTTTATGGCTAAATATAAATGTGGAATATAATGCACAGGGTATATAACATTTCTTGACCAAGACATGGATTCAATCTAGTCCTGGATTACACAGCATCTCAAACTGTGATTTTCTATCGAAAGGTGCATATAGCAATTTTTTAGGTTACAGCTGGCACATGTATCTCTGATAAATAATTAAAATAAATAAAATATCTATATTTTAGAAAGTCTTTAGACTATTTATGGAAACAGACTTGACACTTAAATGTAAGAGAACAATTGTTTAGTACACATTTAAAGGCACACTTAAATAAAATGAAATTAACATTTAAAAAAAAATACAATACAAAAATTGGCACATTAAAATATAGGATCTGTTCAGAGTAGACTGATGTCTTTTAAAATTCTGACCGTTTTAATTAATTTTAAATTAGCAATAATATATTGTGCTGTTTGAGCAAAAACTTTTATCTCAATTTTATTGAGATATTGTTATTATATTTTTCCTTATACATTTTTGAATGGTTTGTTGCTTTATATTTTGTGCTATCATTGCATTATAAATGGCACAATAGACATCATCCACAATTACATGGATAAAAAATCTGTATTAAACTAAAATATTTGAAAGACTTTAATTTTTCCTTTTCCTGTAAAGCTATTATTTTGTAGATTCTGACTGGATGGTAACAAAATACATATTTTTTAGTTCTTATTAAGCTGCCCACTGACACAATGGTGAAATCTTCGGAGGTGATCAGACATGTCCAGTATTTAAACAGTGCAGCTGGAACAAAATAGAAGCTAATAATACTTCTTCACTAAGCCAGTGTATTTGCAAACTCTGGGCAAAGGAAAATGACTGGCAGAAGATCTGAGCACCAGCAACATTTGCAGAAAGATAATTTTGTCCTATTTGTAATAGGTCTCTCACTGCTTTGTTTGGTGACATTTGGTGATTGGGAGAAATCATTACATTGATCAGCGCACCCAACACATTCGCTTTATTAAATTCATCTTGCAGTTTGCTTTTGTCTCAGCATCTCAGGGTTCCAGGGAGTGGGGGGGCTGCATTGGAAGTGTGACACCGCAATTATTCTGTCTGAACTTTCCCTCCATCCCAGGTTTGCTGCTGATGTGAAATGCCAGCCTTGTGTTGTGACTGTCACTGAGTTTCCTCTCTTATCGACCACAATAGCAGAATGAGGCCCTATGGAGATAAAGGGGAATATCATAGAGGAATATTGCTTCACTGAAAATATTCCCAACAATGAGAGGCTGAGATCTGTGAGCTTTATATAAGCAAGCCAGGCTTGGTCTGTGTCCTGGGTCAGTTTAATTGAATGCACATCAGATTTTAAATGAAATGACATACAGTGAGGAAAAACAAAGGGCATGGTATAATTGAATCCTCTGGATGTATTTTCTTATTGTAATTAAGTTAATTATATGTAATAAACATTATACCACCACTGACTGAGTGTTGGCCTCCATCATCATGAGTGCTCAAGCCATTCGTGGCATAATTGGTCTCCCTTTTCTCCAATCATTCAACATCATGGTGTTCCTTGTCACAGATGTTGAGTGCAGCAGGTGGCAATATGCCTCCCATGATGCATTGCTACCTGCTGTCTCTGTTATATTAGGAGATTTTTATGGGTTTACAGTTGTTGTTTACAGTTGTTTGGAAGCACCATTATGCATTTATGTTATAATATACTTCTGCCTATTTCCCTCATTATATGTTGTTCATCTCCATGTCGTCATTCTTTGTGATTACCCACTTCAGGCATGAGTTGTCTCAAAGGTGGCATTTACAATTTTGATTTAAAAAGCCAAGAAACAGATAAACAAAATTAAATATATATGTTTATTACTGTTTATAAACTTCATCCTGTTATTATTATTATTGTTTATTACTGTTTGCATACTTGAAACTAATGTAATGGGTTTATGAAGCCTCAGTGTCTAAAAATCTCTCTGATCACAGCAGAAAAGAGGCATTTTGGAGGATTTTATGCAATGAAGAGAACAAACATTGAAAAGCTGAGGCAAGGATATTGATTTATTTTTGCTGTAGATGGAACTGACCATAAATTCCAGGAATTCATGGAACTGGTGGCACTGAGCATGCATTAACGGTGCCAGTGGGGCTAGGTACAGCCTTAGTCACCAGGAAGGCCAGTGTGGATTTATGGTTGTTGATGGTAAAATGTGAGGTAAGACTGTAAGACTGGCTTGAATTGGGGTGGGTCTGGGATGCCAGACTTCACTGTTGAGCCTTCTGGAGGTGTTGTGGGCTTAATTCAGTGAAACAGCAATGAGAGGAGGTGCCTACCTGATGACCCCTGTGAAGAGCTAGTGATAAAGTGACTGGTTTAGGTACTCATCGGCTGGGCTCAATGAGTAACCGTATTTGTTAAGGATAGTCGGTTGCTGATTGGATCATAAATAGCCACAGCAACCTTAGTGTTGAGGTGTAGGATTCAACAGCAATTTCAGTGGCTGCAGGTAGGAAGAGAGTGTGGTGGGCCCTATGTGAAACTCTAATGGATTGGCATAGGATATTTTACATCTACACTAACTGCATGAAAGGAATTTCAGGCATAAATTTCTACAAAACTAAACAACTCAAGTAACAAATGAGTTTCTGTGGTAATTCAAACAGTGAAAAAAGTAAATTTAATAAGGTACATACTTGTAAATAATAAACTTCATCCTGATCAGGATTGTGGTGGCTCTATAGCCTACATTGAACAGGACACAAGCCATAAGGCATCACACACTTACTCCTGTGGAGAATTTCACACAGTCAATCAATCTACTGACATGTATTTATGGACCGTGAGAGGAAACCAACAAACGGACAGGAAGTCCACACATACTCAGGACTCCAGAACCCTGAAGAGGTGTAGCAGCAACTGCTTGTTAATCAGTGCTACCTAATTCCACATATGTTTCCATTTAAAGACTGCAGTGTAACTGGACATCTGCAAAATGAAATATTAAATCATTACACTTTTTGAGTTATAAAGAGCGATTTGCTTTCAAACTTCTGAAAATAACATCACAGGCAAAATGAACTAACCTGAAATAACATACTCTTGAAGTCACATTTAAACTTTATCATCATAGGTCAGTGTTTGCCAATAACAGTTATGATGACAGAGGTTTGGGGAATTCTTTTTTGTAATTTCTCAGTATACGGACTAACTGTGAACATCTCACCCACAACAAGGATTTATAAAGTAATTGGAACATCAGTGGGTGGATGTTTGTGCTTTTCTGGCCAATCAGCTCAGGTTTCATGATATCTAACCCCTATGTCCTTGACATCCTCATTAGCCCAATGCTTCTTCGTCTTACTCTCTCCCACTCCTTTCTCTGCACTCTTATTTACACTCTGCTTCACTTTATTCCTCTCATGTCTCTTGCTGTGTTCTGCATTATCCCCCCCTCCCTTTCCATTCTCATTCTTATGCTTTTCACCACTTGAATAATGTTTACAGTCTTAAAGGCAATGTGTTTGACTGTGATTTAAACAAGATGGTTTAATATGATTTCTGCACAATATATATTCTTATGATTCTTCTGCTGTAAACAAAAAAAAAAATTTCACACTTGATTTTTTTTGTGTACGAAATAACATTTTTAAAAACTCAATCTGGGACAAACATAAAAAAGAATATATATATATATATATATATATATATATATATATATATATATATATTTTATATATGCTAAATAACACACACACATACAATATTGACATTGTTTGGCACATATTTTGGGAACAAAATATTGGTAAACCCACTTTGTCTACCCCTGTCTTCAGTGTTTTTCAACATTCAGGACACCCACAGGTGTCAGCATTATTTGTGGGGTTGATCACTGTCAGTACTGCACTGACATTGATGATGATGCTGGTGATACATTAGTGTGTGTTGCACTGGTACACATGAATTTGATAACAATGCCACTGGAGTTTTTAAACACTACCTTTTTGGTGTACTTTGTAGAAAACCGTAGTGTTAAAAGTCCAGTTGTGTTCCCTAAATGTACATTACATTCTCTTCTCCCTAATTGTTTAATAGTGTAGTTCTTAATTAAAACATTTTTGTTTAATTAAAAACTTTGTTAATTTCCAGAACAGTCCATTTTTATTTAGCATTTTACCACATTAAACCACCAATAATTTGAATTTCCTTCTGGGATCAATAAAGTATCTATGTATTTATAAATTAGTCATATGAGATGCAAAAAGCTTTTAATATAAATTTGCACAGTTTTGTGCATCTTTGGTAAGATCTTTGGTTTCTGTTATACGATAACGGCTGGGATATTCTGCAGTTGGGAGTGTTTATTTATTGGTAGCATTAATTTTAGAGCAGCAGCCTGATCTATGGCATCTGAATTCAAAATTTGCGTGCGGATAAAATAATTTAAAATAATTTAGTTTGAGGAAAAGTCGGACAATGAACAAATGGGAAAACATTTCCCGGGAGGAAAAAAAACCCACCAGTGAAGAAAAATCCACCTTTTGCGAGGACAGTTAAAACTCACTGCTCTCGTGTTCTCCCTGTGCGTGAGCGAAAGTTTCTATGCTTGTGTTCTGATAGTGTGCAGCTGGCTGTGTTAACTGGGAACATTGAGCTCTATTATTCAAAGCTTTCATCGTTATCGAGCAAACATTTATCACGAAACAAATCGAGATTTTTATCGTCCATCACTAGTAAGAGGTTTCTTTCATAGACCTAGGATTGTGTGCAGACAATTTATGTCTACCTAGTATTTGCTGCAGTGTCCCTGATAGCAAGAAGATGGTGGACCACTGTTGACCCACTGAGAGCAAAGTTGGAGGTCTACTAGGGTTTTGCACAGCGTTTTCTGGATGGAGCACTGGTGATTAAAATAAACAAATTACCACATTTTTGCACTTTTCCATTCACAGTTCAATTTACATTTTTTTCCTTCATTAGGTTCTTTTGTTATTCTTTATAAATTAGATTAGTAAATAATTTTAATCCAGCACAGTGTCAACATTTTCAGCATTTAATCATTTTATATCCGGCTTTTACTCATTATTATATCTCTCATAGTTGTTGGTAATATTTGTAGTAGTTTTCCAGAATAAAAGTCTCTGTGAATGTAAAATCTGTTTGAGGAGATTATAAATGAGTTATATCCTGTACAGGACAGTAATCTGAGTGGTCCAATGGTGGACCAACAATGGTCTACACTCAGTGGTGTGCCTGCCTTTTTATGCCAGTGGACCAATATATGCTTGCTATCTGGGTTGATGATATTCTGCTAGCAGTGAACTCCTCTTGCTGAGTTTTGTGTTTAATTTTAAGATGTTTTATCAGGTTACCTGTGCTGTAGGAAGATGCAGAAGTACCTCGTCTTGATATTTTCATAATGCGCTGTTTGCAGTCTGCTTTGCTTGGGTTGCCATCACTGATTGTGAAATAATTCTAGATCACTGACATTTTGAGTTGTCTGTTTATTAGTGCAGCAACATGCACTAGGCACAAGGTATTGGATGTTGGTGTCGGAATCTCCTTTGTGAATACGAGTATGAGTAAAGTCATTTTGTCTTATTATATAAACTGATATTTATGCAATTTTTATATAACAGTTTTGTGAAAATTTTTATGATCTCTTCAGCTACAAAAGATTCCAGACAACAAACACTAAAGGTGCAGTAATAATATAGCATTTAGCAGCACTGTAAATGCACTATGAGCAGCAAATCCTCATATAGGCAGACAATGACAGAGAATGGGATGGTCCTGTTTAATAACAGTCATGTAAAATTGTACCAGGATGGGTGATGTTGAGTTTCAAATGGCCTTTTAGATTTCCTGCTGTTCAGAGGCTTGTTGATAGAATAGAGAATGGGCTGGGTGCTGCTAGATGAGTGCTTTAGACTCACTGGCTATTACTGCCTGATACATTCCCTTGCTTCTATCCTGGACGGGTTTTGGAGGGTGGAAAAAATTGTGCATTTTCAGAAATCATTTTGCAGAAGCTCAATTAGCCTTTGATTTTAAGAATTAGGAACATAGAACTAGCTGTGACCACTAATGCTAAAGTCAGCAGGCTTGCCATTTTGATTGTTTGCCAAAATAATGAATAAGTAAATAAAAATTAAAAATGAACAACTGCCACCCTGACCTGGATAAGCGGTTACAGATAATGAATGAATGAATGAATGAATGAATGAAAAATTCAATGCAAATGTTACTAATTTTATCCAGTGTCTGACATTTCAGAGAAGCCTTGGTAATAAGGTTTAGGTTGTGGTTTGAACTACACTGATATTTCTATTTGTGGACAAATAGTTGCACAAAAAAAGAAAGTAAATGGAGCTTTTCTTAGGAGTTAGTGGGTATATTTCTACTTTCTGTGAGTCTCCATCATGTCCAAAATGATCAAATTTTATCCCTCAGTGATGATAATACCTCACAAACTGTAAATAATTTACCATTGTAGAACATTGCTATCATTAGCCTCTACACAAAATGGCTTCTACAAAACAATGTGCTCTTTTTCCTCTCATCTAAAACAGGCACTGATAGAAGCCAAGAATGGAGATAAGGACAGATGGCTGATCTTCGTGTAGCATTCATCTTACCAAAGTGTTGTGGAGACAGTGGTTTCTTCCACTAGGAACCTCTGAGTAGCAGGAAATCAAAGAGGCCATTTTAAATGGTTGTGTCAAAGCCATTACAAGAAGAACATTTAATGAAGATGGCAACTGGGCTGCTGAACAGAGGATCCTGGGGCCTTTTCTGCTTTATTACTGAGACGTGTCACTGCAGTATAAGTGACTCTAACATAAAGAGACATACACAAAGAGAGAGAAAGAGGGAGGGAGAGATAAAGAGGGAAGGAGAGAGAGAGAGAGAGAGAGAGAGAGAGAGAGAACCAGAGAGAATGAGAGTATGTAGGAGAGTAGGTAACTTAATTTAGATGTTCCACTGTAGATGCTTGGTTTTCCAGACACAAACTGTCATTAATTAACAAATAGAAATATAGTCAAATTAAAGTTATATTGTAAACTGCTCTGATCTGATTTGGTTGTGTGATTTGCTTGCTGATTAACAGGTTCGGTTGTGCAATGATCATAAAGGTAATTATTTACCATGTTACAATTTCCGTTTAAAGTTATGCACTGTTATCTCCTGCTAAGTGAAACCCATGTATAACATCTACAAAAGCATCACATTTATAAACACAACACAACATTAAAAAATGGAAACAAACTCAAAAATAAATTCAGACCCCAGAAGAAAATTCCAAAATGAAAGACCAAAACTAGCATGTTATTTGGGAACCCAGCAACAAATTCAGGATTAACACCAAGTTAATAAACACAGCAACATTTTGTGGCAACCAAAGAAAAAATCCAGAGCGCTCATTTTAACAGCTTCATCAGACAGAATGACAAAGGAGATTTTTACATGAGTAATCTCGTGTTATGAGTCTTTTATAGAGATCACAATGAAGGCAAACACCAAACTGAATATTCATCTCCTTTGTCTCATTTTTACTTTTTGTCTAACGCTATCTTTGCTAATCTCCATGAAGTTTACAAATTCTGAAATGGCAACAAGTTCAGAACCACAGCAGCAACCATCACAGCAAATTTCAAATTACAGCAGCAAATTACTAAACCCAAATATCCATCTTGAAATTAAGAAGCACAAGCAAATCTAGAACAATCAGTAATAACTCTATTTGGCTGGACCTTACCGGATCTTGTGCATTTTGGAGATTGGTTACAGTGCTCACCATCCCAAAGGACTGTAGAAACAGAGCTTCAGGAGCAGCTTGAGTGACGAGACATGAACACTGAACATATGTTTTGCATCTAGGTGCTGCTGTTTTTCCCAGCAGGCTTGTTGTTCCACACAGTGCAATGATTATTGTGAGTAGGCCAATAACATGCTAGTTTTAAAAATGTGTATAATATAAAATAAAGTGTTGAAATTAATGAATGAATTAACAAAACAAAACAGAAAAAAGAATAAATAAATAAATACAATTTCATTAAATTGCGACACATTGAGGCGGCACATCGGTGCAGCAGGTAGTGTTGCAGTCACGCAGCTCCAGGGACCTGGAAGTTGTGGATTCATGTCCCACTCCAGGTGACTGTCTGTGAGGAGTTTGGTGTGTTCTCCCTGTGTCTGCGTGGGTTTCCTCGGGGTGCTCCGGTTTCCTCCCATGGTTCAAAAACACATGTGGGTAAGTGACTCAAAAGTGACCATAGGTGTGAGTGTGTGTCTCCCTGTGAAGGACTGGTGCCCCCTCCAGGATGTATTCCCACTTTGCACCCAGTGATTCTGGGTAGGCTCTGGAACCACTGCGACCCTGACCTGGATAAGCGGTTACAGATAATGAATGAATGAATGAATGAAAAATTCAATGCAAATGTTACTAATTTTATCCAGTGTCTGACATTTCAGAGGGGCCTTGGTAATAAGGTTTAGGTTGTGGTCTGAAGTACACTGATATTACTTTTTGTGGACAAAAAGTTGCACAAAAAAAGGAAAGTAAATGGAGTTTTTCTTGGGAGTTAGTGGGTATATTTCTACTTTCTGTGAGTCTCCATCATGTCCTTTCTCTGCTTCTTTTCTCTTTGCACCCAATGGTTGCAAATGAGTTTGGGGAGATGTACCATTACTGCAGTGTAGAGACCATTTGATGGAGCACATAAATGCATCAAGGCACAAACACACAAACTGTTGGGCCATTAGTTGCCCAGAGGGAGGTCTCTTCCCACCAGCTCATATCCATCACAGAGAAACACTGTCCAGTGCTGCATCATGCCTGGTGTGCTGCACTCGGTTAGGGAGCAGAGGAATATGTTGCTCCCTTTCCATTACTGCAGCTCATCACGTCAGCCTTCAACATTACTGACTGGGTGTGGGTGTGGGGGTGTATGTGTCTGTGTGGGTTGTACGTATATATTTTTGTGGATACACCATTATTGCTGGGAGAATTCCACTGAGTCTAGCTACTTAAAGTTAAAGCACACAAATGTCAGAGATACTGGCAGACAGGGGCAGGGGGCTCTGACTGTCCACAAAGGACACAAAAGAAATGCCTAAACAAAAGAACAACAACAGCAAAAACAACAAAACCACATCACACTAACATAATAGATATATAACACAAGACTATGCCATTGTTTCTGACAAAACACATTATTTGTTTCCAAATAGGACTACATTTTGCAGTTACTGTCCTGAAATACAATGCAATTCCAAACATCCTTCTAATAAGAGCACCCTAAGAGCACCCGTTGTGAACACAGGGGCTAACCAGGGAATAGCCAGTTTGTATAATCTCCAAAGAAAACATTTCAGAAAACTGGGATACTCTGGAGCAACTACACATGAGTGTAATGGTGTTTTTTAATTGCATGGTACCTGCTGGGCTCAGCATTAATCTTTTGTTATTCCACAAGGCAAATATGATACCTCATATTTTTTTTAGTCCCTGCTCTCTCGTGGTTCCAAGCAAGCTGAGTAGGGACTAAAGTGGTGTATATACCTTGCAGCGCGGTCACTGGTCAAAGAGACCTGTCAGTCACAGTGTTGTTAATGTGACTTCCAAAGACCACAGTTTCCATTAGAGACTGTGTTATGTCAACTGCTTTGTTTTTGTGGGAGCTGTGCTAGTGGAAAAGCTACCAGGGACTATGGCACAAAATCGAAAGTAGAGCCAAGTAGAATAGGCTTCATTCAGTGAAAAAAACAAAACAAAAAACAGTAAGTTCATTATTATTTGTGTGAGTGGAATTGGAACTCAGTGAGTTGGAATATAATACATGTTTGTTCCTGACTTGTACCCATTGATTCCAGATAGGCTCTGGACCCACCGTGGCACTAAACAGGATGAAGAGGTTACAGACAGTGAATAAATAAATGACTGCATCAGTACCTGATCTCATTAGTGCACTAGTGGCTGAACACCATCAAATTCTCATGACAATATTCTAGCATCTAGTGCTAAATAGAGGATGCACATTCAACATAAAAGGGACAAACTCTCCATGAAATCCTTTGATTGCAGAAATTCCACACACGTTTGACAGTTTCCTTGTATTAAGAAGGGCTTAAGGGCTTTATTGGCTTAAATGGATGAGCTACAATTGTTTTACACATTCCCAGCTTGGCATTTTGGTCCTAGTACACACACAGACACACACACACAAAAAAAACAAAAACAGACAACTACTCTAAATATTTCCAAAAAAAAAAACAAAAAACAAACAAACAAAAAAAAACAGGTTGTGAAATATTTGGGAGAAACCTTAGCCCTTCCTTGCATAATGTTATGCATGAGTGTCTAGGTGTGCACACACGCACTGTCTTCAGATTTGTTTGGGAGATTTATTGGCTGAGAGCTGCCGGGGTCTTTATGCAGGCCCTCTCTGCGGGCTCCCTCTCCACACTCATTTGTAGGGAGCGGCGGACCTCGGTGGCTCATGTTTAAACATGGCTGCTCTGGTGCTATCTAAACAAGCCCTTCAGGCTGGGGCCTGATAAGCCCTCGATAGGGCTCGCCTCTGCTTTTAAAACAAAAGCAGACAAATGTGCTGGGAAAGGTATCGTCTCGTGTTTACAATGTCTTTAACCACTTCACACATCCCATACGCAGTATCTTTGCTGGATGCTGGTGATTAGAGGAACAATAAAAGCTGCTCCTAGTTTATGGATGTCTTTTGCCCATGTTCTTCCAGCTAGACCATGTATTTCTGCCCATGTCCATAATGGAGCAACCAGTTCTATCCCAGAATGGCTGCCAGTTTATGGGTTTGCAGGGGGTGAAGGCAGAATAAAACTACACACAGCTGCCCACTGCTTTCACTAACAACTGACAGATTCAACTTATCTGCCTTCATTCCACGAGCTGCATTTCCTCTCGCCATTCACAAGACTTCATTCTGCCAACCTCATCAGTCCACAGTGAGGTGAAATACTTTCAAATTAGGCAGGAAAGTCCAAGGTAGCGTGTTTCAAAAGTTCAATCCATTTCCATTTAGATGAACGGCTGCGTGGGCAGTTTTAGAGTAAAATGTGACATTTTCGTTAGGTTAACACATTGTGTATGTTTTCAAAGTCATCATCTGTGAAATTACAAAAACCACAGCAGCACAGGGAAACGAAAGGAGTGTATGTAGAAGGTCAATAATGTCATTACCAAACAAGTAAATTACCGTGCAGCCTTTTGCAACCAGTGCAACTCCTTTCTTACACCTGACAGACAGTCGTAATTGTGATGTTGCAGTTTAAAATTGTGGGTGAGCTAACCATGCTCTTCACAAACTTGCAGCGGAAGTTCTCCCTTTCTATGTTTCTAGCTAAATAAAAAGCCACAGAGCTTGGTTTGAAAAAATGGAAAGAGAGCAGAGAAAGACTCATTCAGAGCACAGCGAGACACAGAGAGGGAGAGATGCATTCTTTATGCTGCACAATACACTTCTCTTGTTCTAATGGATGGTCCCTCCAAGCATGAGGCTTTCATCATTAACTCTCATCACTTTGCCTCTCCATCCACAATATGAGTCCATTCCTCCGTTCTCCCTCTCACCACTTTTTCTTACTCCTTTAACATGGTTGTGTGTGTCTCTCTCTCATTTTTCTCTTATTTTCAAACTAAAGCCTCAACCCCTCAACCCCCTGGTGTGAACTGGAGTGGAAATAACCTAACGGACTGTTCACTGTAGGAAACCATGCCGCTTCTAATATACTGGACATCACTTATTATGTCATTACTAAGCCTTAAAAAAAGAGTTGATAAACTCCAATAACAGAAGAATAACAGTTTTTAAAAGTAAAGGGTTTATCACTGGGTGATTGCAAGTGTGTTTGCCCTCATTCTTCCAATCACACAGCAAACCTGCTAACCTGCTAGCTAACGCTAATCGATGTGGGCCGTTTTAGTCAACATAACATAACTGACGTATTAATGTTCTCCTTCAAGTGTGTAAGAATGTGTGATTATGTTGTAATAGCAATTGCTGTAAAAGAAGTGGTGATATGTGTAAGGGAAAGCTAGTTACTAGTTAACTAGTTAACTAGAAGCCATATTCTTACATACATGTACATCACCTTCCGGTTTTAATTTCATTCCGGTTCATTTCAGTGTGGCAGGGAAAAAAATGGTTTGTATCCATCTCCACATTTTGTTGGCAATCAGGTATGTCAGGAGATGCTTTGAATGAAACAGGTTATTTTAAATTGTGCATAGAATCCAAAGGGATTGCGTTCCTCACACAATGTGAGCACCCACTTCACAGCGACCAATCAAACCAAGTGATTTCATACATCCTGAGTGTATACATATTAGGTTTTGGAAAATCATCATGGGAGATACAAATATGCAGTGTGAGGTGTAACCAGAAAACAAGATGTAAATCCCAGTGTTTAGCTGGTGTTAGAGGTTTGAGGTTATAGGCATAGAACACTGTAAATGGCATTGCATGTTGGAAAAGCAAAAGATTAAATCAACTGAAAAGTAAATGGAATAGCATTGATTCTATTGTTACAGTTGTACCTGTCGAGGCATGGGGTATATTAGACAGGAAGTGAACTGTGTTGGAAACAGGAAAATTGTAAACATTATGATCTGAGTAATTTTCACAAGGGCCAAATTCTGATGATCATAAAGTTAAAAAAAATCAAAGCATTCACTGGTTGAAAAATGGACAATTGATGAACAGGCAACAGTGATGCGCAAAGGAGTGAGAACTAGCATATCTGGACTGTCTCAGAAGAGCTGCTGCTGGCAATGCACTGTGTGTTCTAGCAGATTTCTATCATAACATTAACACTTTCAGCAATCTGTGCTACAGTAGCTCTTCTATAGAATCAGAGAGTACAAGCCAGGTTTCGCTCATATCAATGAGCCTTAGGCACCCACTTGGAAGGTACTAAAATGTCATTTCTGAAATACCCCACAAGGCCTGCTGTTTTAGAGATACTGAGGCAAAACATTATGACTTAAACAATTCGGCCCTTTTCAAAGTCACTCATGTCCTTACACTTGGCATTTTTCCTGCTTCCAGGACATCTCCTTCAAGAACGGACTGTTCACCAGCTGCTAATAAATTCCACTCCTTGACAGGTTGTCTTTACCTGTCAATGGTTTTAATCCTATGGCAGATTAGTATATATACTGGCACAGAGTGACACAAGATTAAACACTTTAAAACAAACATGTGCATTTAGTAAACATATTTTGTTGTTTACAATAACTATTCAAATATTCTACAAATCATATTTTGATACATATTTGCATATTTCCAAAGAAATTATTAGATCATTATTCATTCATCTTGGCGGCACGGTGACGCAGCAGGTAGTGTCGCAGTCACACAGCTCCAGGGACCTGGAGGTTGTGGGTTCGATTCCCGCTCCGGGTGACTGTCTGTGAGGAGTTGGTGTGTTCTCCCCGTGTCCGCGTGGGTTTCCTCCGGGTGCTCCGGTTTCCTCCCATGGTCCAAAAACACACATTGGTAGGTGGATTGGTGACTCCAAAGTGTCCGTAGGTGTGAGTGTGTGAGTGAATGTGTGTCTGTGTTGCCCTGTGAAGGACTGGCGCCCCCTCCAGGATGTATTCCCCGCCTTGCGCCCAATGATTCCAGGTAGGCTCTGGACCCACCGTGACCCTGAATTGGATAAGCGGTTACAGATAATGAATGAATGAATATTCATTCATCTTTTGTAACCATCTCATCCTGATTGGGATCATGATGAGTCTGGAGCCCACACAGAATCACGGGTTGCTTAGCAGAAACACACCCTGGACAGGGCGCCTGTCCATCACAGTCATCACACATTCACACACACACACTCGCACACATAGACAGGTTTGCACAGACAATTGACCTACCAGCATGTGTTTCAGGACTTTGGGAGGAAACTGGAGCAACCTGAGGAAAAACAGAGAGAACACACTAACACACTATTGATCCCACAACCCCAGGGCCCTGGAGCTGTGTGGCAAAGCCACTACATGTAATTACAGCTGTGCTGCTCTTATATAATTATATATTATTAAATACTTTAAATACCTGAAATGTAAAGCTGGCATAACTTTTCCATTAGCTCTGAACAGGACACATTCTGTACAGAGCAATACTGAGCTGTTTTTAGCAGCATTTCATGGCTAGATTTTTTTCATTCAATTAAATGCACTAAATCTGTCCATCCATCCATCCATCCATTATCTGTACCCGCTTATCCAATTTAGGGTCGCGGGGGGTCCAGAGCCTACCTGGAATCATTGGGCGCAAGGCGGGAATACACCCTGGAGGGGGACTAAATCTGTCCATTAAATCATTAATCCTGTCTGCATCTGCCTGACTACATGCTAAAATGTCTGAAATTCAGATATTGTAAAACACTTTGGACATACAGAATACATATTGTGATAAATATTGTATCTCTTTCTATAGAGTATATTGACCCTACCCCTTGGACTAAGTTGAACATTTTGTATCTGCTTCCATGTGTCATTCAGATTCTTGCTGTGATTAAAAGCCTAAATGTTTCCAAGTTTTTAATAAATACTCTATAATCAAACACTTTTTTAATTGGGATCACATTTAATTAGTTTCATGAATGCCATTGTTTCATGATCTGTTCATGTTCATATGACTGAATGGCATCCAATCCTTACAGCAATGATCAGAATACAGGTAGTCGCAAATTGTTCCAAGATCACTAGAAGCTATTTCGTAGAAAAATACACAATACCACAACGAGAAAGTGTCCACAAACATTGGGCCATGTTGTGTATAATAAGCTGGGAATGGGAATAGACTTAACCTTAGTCCTTCTCAAGGTCTCTCTCCTTGTTGTTGCAATATTCTTTGTTGATTTTTTACCTTGACTTGTTGCATCTGTATTTTTCTAGAGCTGCTTTGTAGCACAGTCTCCAATCTCCAGAACTGTTTTACAAATAAATTGCACTGTAATAAACCGAAATATCATTTAGTAGTACAAATGCAGGGTTAGGATAATTGCGGTGGAAGAGTAGATATGCATTTAACCACATATAAATATGCACAATTTGACATAATGGATGAAGAAAAGATTGATGGCAAATACTAAATACATTTTCAAATGTTCACACAGAAATTAGTCATAATCATTATTATTATACTGATTATAGAAAATAAGTTTCCATTTTCCTTCAAAAACTGAAGTTGTCTGAGGTATCTTTACATCTACTATTTAAAGTGTTTTATTTTAAAAGCTTTATGCTCTTTAAAGTATTCTACATGTTCATCTAATCTCAAAAAATAATAATAATAAAGCCAGTTTATAGGAGAGAGATTCAACTGCTTATGCACATCTTGTTTAAGCTCCATAGGAGGAGGACAAAAAATAAAAAACAGATGCAGCAGCAGCAGTTTAAAGCCATACTGCCAAGCATGGATGGAGAGAGGTATAAGGCATCATAAAATAAACATAACATAAAGGGGAGAGGGTACCTGTTAACTACTTGATTTCAGAAAAATGACAAACAGTGGACCTATGACTGCATCATGGGCAGCCAATTCTTTCTGATGCCAGAAGGAATGAAGTGGTCAGCATGGACATGCAAGCTGTTAATACACTGCTTATCTGAACAACATTTGGCATTAGTGAGCATAGGTGCCCATTCTAGTTTACTGGTTCCATCCTTGGACCAATTTGGTAGGTACTAACCACTGCATACAAGGAACACACCACAACACCTGATGGATGAGTGTTTATATCTCATTTGTATGTGAAATAGTGGCTGCAGTTTTGTCTCTAAGACACAGCTTATTAATAGCCAGTGAGTAATATGTGAAACAAGAAAGAGGTAATTAAAGGGAGCCAGAATGTTCAGGAGAATAGCTGGGGGCATGGGTAGTGTGAGAAAATAAATCAACAAATGCATTGTTCTTGCTTGTTAAAGAACACTTAACTCATAGGAGGTCTCTGTGGTCATGTTTACTTCTTACCTCACCTTCTTTTAAAATTATGGGGTCACACAAGCATTAAACCTAGACTCAGTCTAAAAATAAATTACCTCAGCATTGACCCTACCATTTAGTTCAAGCTTAAGCTTAATCTTTTTTTTTTTTTTTTTGTAAACCAAACTTTCTTAATACACAGAGACCCTCAAAGGGACATGTGCTCAACTTTAAAAAGGGGCAGGATTTGAACATAAAAAAGGACAAACAATTTAAAATACACTTTAAAATAAAGTGCTAATAAAAAGTGTTATATTAAAAGCTAGACATCATTATACAATATGATGTTTAGTATGCCATTCATCCAAACATATAGTGACCGTGCTGCTCCATTAACACTCTGGTGCGGGCAGAACCAAGAACCCAGGTTTGACTGTTAACCCCACATATGAAAACGAGCGGAGGTGTGGGACCTTTCCTCGTTAAGGTTTGCCTTAGTGACGTAGTACAGCTAGTTAGCCAGAAAGCCTGATATAGTCACAGAAGCCACTTGCACCGTTCTGCCTCCCCTTTCTTCAGTAAAAAAGAGAGGATATTTTGAGACAAATTGGTTTATGCAGAATAAGAGCAAGAACATGAAGGACATTGCTTTTGTTGTTCAGTGAGCTGTTACTCCGATACACTGAAGGACAGACTAACTGGATTGGGATTTTTTTTCCAAACTGTGCTTGGTCAGATGAGATCATTTTTTTTGAAAAATGGATTAGGAACACACGTGAGAAGGCCTTAGACTAGCTGACTTCATTTTGGGCCCAGTTGCCCCAAAGCATTTTAAAACTGGTCCATCCTACACAATAATCAGTCCAAATTTGAGGGCTGTTTGCTCCTCTGGAAAATCTCAAGATGTCCCTAGATATCAGGGTAATGCCTGGATCAGGCTACACAATATGTTTGTCTTTCACAGCATGTCAGATTAGTGCTATAAATTTGTGCCATGTCTTGGTCAGGCAACACTACATGTTTGACACGACCATTTTTCATTCACGTCATTGCGTGAGTTCCGAGGCAGGTCAAGAAACTGTCAATCATGGCTACAGAAGTGCTGTGTGTGCTGCTGGCTGTTTTGTGTTCCAAAAAGCAGAAGAAGAAGATAACACGATTGTGGACATGTTCCTGTGTGTTTCGAGGAGGAGAGAATAGATTATCTTCTGCAAAGAGAACTTAAGGTAATGTGTTAATGTCAAGAGCATTTCCTCAGTTTTGTTTTTCCACTTGACAGCTGCAGCAACAGCCTCCCTCTTTCTCTTCTCTGTGTTTACATATGTGTGCCAGACAGCATTCTGTCCTCCTATTGGTCATCGTCAAGGAACATGCCGAAGGATATGTCAGGATAGGTGAAATGATTAAAAAAAAATCTAGCATGTGATATTTTTTGTTGTGGTGTCATGAGGCACCCCAGATGCCACACCGCTGATATTTGATTATGACACACTACAAGACAATTACTCGCCCCGACGCTCAAATTCGGTTCTGACACTGGAAATGTGTTCAATACAACAAAATCATGCCAAAATGGGGCTAAATTCATGTGGTCTGATCCTGGCATAACTGATGGATAACTAAAGGATTTTCCTATATTCTGTGGTGTGTGGTATCTATAACCCAATATTTACTCGTCCAATCTTCTCCATCAAAGTCTGCTTAAATACACTATATTGACAAAAATATTGAGACAGCTACACATTACACCTACGGGAATGTCACGGCATCCCATTCTATATCCATAAGAATTATTATAGAGTTTGTCTCCCCTTTGGTGTTCCCAAAGGTGTTGAGTAGGGTTGAGGCCAAGGCACTGTGTAGGCCTTTCATGATTTTCCACAATTAACTCAGCAAACAATGCCTTTATAGACCTTGTTTTGGTCCTACCTCAAACTGTTTCTACAAATTTGAAAACATTTGTCCAAAATGCCTTGGAATAGTGAAGCATTAAGATTTCTTCACTGAAACTTAAGGGCTTTGGTCAGGCCCCGAAAAACAAACTCGATAGTATTATCTCTCCTCCAGCCGAATTCAGTGGTCATGTAGTGACAGTGAGGAGCTAATCACTTTCTGTTCATTCCTGTAGTGACTGTCCAGTATATATGGCCAGTTTGTGCTAGTAGTGGCAAAAGAGGTAACTCTGCCCAGGCTCATTTTGGATTCAGTCAATCTTCTTGGAGGGTATAATAAGGTATAAGAAACCCTGCAGTCCAGCTGATACTAATTCTAGCTTTGCAATATTCCAATTCCCCATGACTGCCTGTGGCACCACTGTGATGGTTAGTATGTTTGATTAAATTGTTGTTTCTGCTCCTGTTAATATTGCTAAATGCCCTTCATGTCCTTCACAGAAGCAAGGTGAATTTGTGGTGTATGAAAACAAGATGGTGTCCTCTCATGAAGTGGGAATTGGTCTTTGTGTTGCAATCACCAGAGACAGCCATTATGAGTGAGTGATGCAAGTCTTGTCCATGGATGACTTTAGTTTCCTCATAAGGCATTGTATAGAGGCAGTGGAATATGTGGTTTGAGCAAGGGAGATTTCCTGCTCTCTGAATGACAAGCAAAGCTTCCTGAAACCTGAGGTTCACATTGGACTCAAGTTGTTTTAATTGTTTTCAAATTAGATCTCCAAATATGTGACTTAGTTTGACCAGTCAGATCACATTTCTTGTTATCACATTATCTCATTTCATCATTTTTGACTTCCCTTGCATTTGCACCCTCCATGTACTGATACATTTGTATTACTATGAAAAGTGAATGTAAATATTTGCAGTACAAATTTAGTAAAGTCACTGGACATTTGCTCAATAATCCAGTTTGAGAAGCAAACAGTGGGAACGATGGATGGGAACATGACTTCTCCTAACCCACTGCTTCTTCCAGTCCAAGTACTCTGTGACTAGTGTGGAAGCTCTATTTGTGGAGGTTAACAACATTCCACCTCCACTTCCTGTTGCTGCATCTGGACCCTTGAGAATGGAGCTCAGGTTAGCAAATGGGTAATGTACTACCAATGGAGGCTCTGATGTTAAGCCAGCTATTACAATGTAAATTGTTTGGAGTTGGTATGACCCATCTAACCTGTAAAATTCCCCAGGAGAGGAAGTGTACATCTCCAACTATACTGCAGCTGACAACCCTGTCTACTCAGTCAAAACAAGTTCTGTGGGAGCCTGTGCATGTTCAGGTGCACAGCCTAGAAATGATCCATTATTGTCCTCATGTTGGGTTGCTGCTGGGCAATTTTCACTCCTAACTTTATTCTTCCTTGGTAGGATTTTATTTGGGTTGATGGGTAAAAATCAAGCTGGTCAAATTCTCTATCTTGCCCAGCTTTTTAGATGTAAAATACCTTATAGAAATTGCTCATAACTCATTCTTACTCACATATAGGAAAAGCATAATAAGGGGTGCTATTAAGTGCTTGTGCTTGTACTCTTTAGATGCCCATTCAAAGATGACCTCATCTTTGGGTCATCATTACCCCACCATGGGTCTGTAACTCCAACTCAACTCATTACAAGCAGTCAATTGTCAAGATGTTCACCTTTTGTGGATCCTGAATCAATGACTCCTCTAAAGAGGAAGATAAATTGTTGCCCTAGATGGAACGGTTTAAGTTTATGTAAGGCTTTCTTTACAAGATTCATGTTTTAGGCCTTTATACCCTGCAGTGCCTCAAAAAACGGAGGGCCATGTAGGGTCCATTAGAGACATTGTTTTTACCAGACCCTTCCATGAAAATAAGGATATCGATGACCTTTTTTGAAAGATGTGCCTGTTTGTGTTTTTGGTGAATAGTAGTGTTCAATTTCAAACAAAAAACTTTCCAATCCTTCCACTTAATTTAAGGAAAAATTACCAAATTTCTGTTTTTGCTTCTTGTGGAAGGACTGTACACATGTAGCTGTGAACACAAAATATGTTTGTGATGCACCAGTGTTGCTGAATATCTTTGACAGGAGAATATGTAAATTTATTTTGTTTTTGACTTGAAGAGTAGACTTGCCTCTCTTTCTCTATATGTACATGAACAGCAAAATGTCTTCATATTTGTTTAGGGCAGACATTAGACATAATAGCAACAATAAATCCTAGGAACTGTAGGAATTTTGGTATTTGATAATGAGCTTGTATTTCAATTTTAATGAGACCATTAATATAATAAATGTATGCTTTCCTATTTGTGTAGTAAATAAGCATTTTATACTAGCCCAAGTTGGTTTATAATGTCTTTATTTCAGTAGATGAGTTTAATATATTTTAGTTTCAATGATAACTTTGGTGCAAAAACTTCACCTCACTCACAGATTTAATTCTATGTAATAATATGTTCATGCATGTACATAAAGGGAGTATAAATTAATTATTTTCACAATGTCCTATTGTATTTACAAAATGATAACCAGAATACCAGAAATGAAAATATGCTGCTGCTGTGACTGTTTGAAATGCTTTAATATCTGCCAGGTTGTCTAGTTAATGAATCAGGATTACTGTGATAGCTTCTGTCTGTGTGTGCTCATAAATTTCACTTCTTACATAAGCACCCTGTGGGGTTTGTTAAGTATATAGCAATGAAAATTAAACAGTATTTGTCTTTCAGAAGATGTTTCACATGGCATGGTCCATGCTGTAAACACTGACCAACTTTATATGCACTAAGTATTATTATAAGTAAATGTTTGCCTTTTTAAATTTCTACATCATTTTAATATGCAATCTATCTCTGGGAACTGACTTGTAACTCTGACTCACTCACATTTAAGAAAACTTCTGCAGTGGAGGTGTTAATCAGTGCTTCTTTAAGATTTGTGTCCTTCAGTTAGATATGTACTCTGGTTTTGTGATTAAAATGATTTATAACAGTGCTTCTTATTAATTTATGCCTTGAATTCAAGACTAGGTGCAGCATGATGGACGATTATGGCTATACATCAACTGCATTACACAGTCAGTGTTAAAGGTGTATATCATGATTGAAATAAAAAAGATAAATAAATAAATTTAAAATAAAAAAAAAAACATTTTTATAAAATTTACAAGGTGTTTCCTCACCATTGCTGCTCTCCAGTCTGTTGGTCTGCTGAAAACTGTCTGATGCATTTAAGAAAGCCCCAGTGTTTATAAATGAGTAAAAAAAAAAAAAAAAAAATCTTGGTCCAATATGCTAGTTTTTCTGCTCATGGCAGAGGCATCTGGAGTATATTTAGAGAATGGAGAGAACTCCTATCATTGAAAAGCATGAACTTCTAATATTGATATATTTTTGCTGTATCAGATCACTTAAGATGGAAATGTCTCTAAATTTGTGAGACGGCTAATTGCATTACTGAATGTGCTACAAACCTTAACATCTAGAGTTTCAAATGAGCTCATGCGGTAATTCAAACAGTGAATAAAAAACATACAGACTTAAACTTAACTTAAACTTCAGCCATGCAATAACAACAATATTTTTTCCCTTCAAACACACCATTCCACCTTAAAAGGCACTTTGATTCCGAATGTAAACAACAAGAGAGTGTTGTTAGTGCCCAGAATCATTCCCTTTAATGGTGGCATATTATGCAGAACTCACTTTTTGTGTGGATTTGTATTTCCACTTGGGTCTCTACTGCTCCTATAAATATTCTAAGCACGGGAAAAAAAAATTGAGTCAATTAAAAGATTTTGGTGTCAGGAATCATATGCTTCTACAGGCCTTTTGGACATCACAATAAGGAATTTTGCATAGAACCACCCTGGCACCACCCCTCACCTGTGTAAACATTGGATGGGTGGGGCGTGGCCAGCAACAACTTATTTGCATAAAAGTGACAGCTCTTTCTTAAACAGACTGAAACTGGCAAGAATAGAGCTGGTGCGAGTGATTTTGTGCAAAGAACTTCATGAACATGTTTTGTATAACCCCATAGACCTATTCTAACTCTAAAAATTGGTGTAATATGTCCTCTTTAATATTCACTGGTAATATTAATTTGTAAAAATTCTTTTTTATTTCTATCCACATACATCAGGATTTTTCTTCATTTTCCCTCACAATACAAAGAGAGTTTATGAAATTTTGTTTTATTCTATTATTATTTGCACCCAGTGATTCTGGGCAGGCTATTGATCAACTGTGACCCTGAACAGGATGAAGCACTTACAGAAAGTAAATGAATGAATAATTGTGATTTTTCTTATTGTACAATGTTGAATGTAGTGTAAAATATGTCTCTAAAGTACTTCAGGAAAAGTCTTCTTACCTTTCCAAGAAGGACATAAATTGATACCTAAATCATAACCAATTCATGAACCACTATAAAGACAATATGCTTTGAAATCCACTGGAGAGTTATTACAGGCTGTACTGATGACATATCGAAATGTGCTGTCACATGTGTTATAGCATTCAGTGTTTCTGAACAGTGTGTGAAAGGAAAAGCATGTAAAGGTTGGCATACATTACTTTCACTCAGAGAACTCGGAGGCACAGACCCAGAAGAGACATTAAAAAAAACAGAATGTTTTATTTTGCCCAGTGATTTCTGAAATAGAAATGTTTCAGTATACTGCATTTAAAAACATGATACCTGTACAAGAGCCTTGTAAAGGTAACATACACAAATATATTAATAAATAAATATTTTCAGAACAACCAGTTCCTTGACATTATTAAACTGAATTTAATTAAACACTACATTTTAAAAGATGAGGAATTCAAAACATGGTTGATTTGCTAATATGGTTTAATATTTACAAAAAGTTAATTTTACAAAACACAAAAAGGTCTGAATTTCTATCTTGTAAAACCATTAGTGTTGACACGCTATAAAACTTTAACTCCATAACGTGACTCTTTTTTCTAATTATTCCAGCAAGTTTAACATTACTCTAGAGCTGATTCAATAGACTACATTCCTCAGCTGACATTCACATTACTAAAATAGCAGTCTGCACTAGCTCAGTGCTAACTGTTATGAATTAACATTTTAAAAAAGACTATTAAAAATAATTTTATACAAATTATAACCATGAGACTTATGGATACTGATTATGTTAGTTTCACAATGTTTGTATCATCTAATTTTGGTGGCATTTAATAATTTGGTAGTCTGATTAATATAGAGTGCATAATGCAGAGCAAGTCCTAGGTGGTTCTTAAGTTGTTGGTAGTTTATTGCTTTTTAGTTGCTTCTGTGTTAGTAGCAGTAGCAGCTCTGGTATCAAAGGTGGACAGTTGGTGGTTATCACAGGTGTTTGCTAGTTCATTGCTAGGGTTGGGTATGTGGCTAAAATTGTATACCACATTGCTGGTGTGGCCTTGGCTAGTGTTTAAATTAGTGTGAGCCCGACTACGCCACCTAGGAAGTTTCACCCTAGGAAATAACCCCAAGTACTTTCCCAAAAGCACACAGGTACGTTCCGAAAATAGAAGAGACGAAATTGAGCTCAGCATACAAAGTCCTTTACTTAATACCAGTTGTCTTACAACATTAAACCATTGATTGAACCATGATTAAACCAAGTAATTCAGAAGTTGAACAGGTGTTGATTTCTTGATGAAGAGTTTTTTGGACAAAATATTATAAGAAATAGAAGAGGAAAAGGAAGGTTCAAGGAAGACAAATTAACTGCAGTCTTTCGTTAGATGCAATTATTGATTTGAATGAAATGAGATAAAATGATGTGTTTCTGCTAATGAGCAGGTATAATGACAACTGGTTGTCATAAAAAAAGCATAGCCAATTGATGTACACCCCGCAGTGGTCTAAATATAGCTCTCTGAAGATAGTCTGGGCTCTGCTTATGTGCCTTGGCAAAGACACTGATGATGTGATGACAGTGTGACAGGCCTCAAAATGGATTTTCCTTTTATACCTTTTACCTGTTCATGACCACCCATCCAGACAAGGGATGATGGCCAGAGGTCAGGGAGTCGACCTTGCTTTAAACAGCCCAGTGTGATTAACAATAGAGAGAGGACCCACTACACATTTCTCATCTGGAATATGCACTGTATTTCAACATTGCGATGTCCTAGACACAATACTCATTTTTTTGTCCACACAATGTGTATTAATCTTTTGGCAGATTTTTCAATGAAATTAGAAAATAATACCTTGTAAAATCATATAAAACCAGATGAAATTTCCAGAAATCAATTAAATGATTGTACAGTATTCTTTTAACCAAAATTTCAAATGAGAAATATATATACTGACCAGATATAAGATAATTTCACCTGTGATGAGATGTTTTTTGGCAGTGAAATCAAGACTTTCAGCCCAAATCCTATTTCTCTGCCATGTTTTGATTAATTGCAAGTAGGTAAATGAGATATAAATAAGTTATTTATCTCAAACATAATACAAATGCAAAAGTATGGAAGCATTTTACGAACATTAGTCATTGTACTTTGCCCTGTAAGACATACTACATTACTCTAGAGTCCCCCACTCACCCACTCACCAATGGCCTCATCATTCCACAATATGTATACTACTGCAGCTAACAGTAGCTTAATTACCGCAACCTCACCGCTTTAACACGTCTATTTTTACCCTCTCCTCCTCTTTCCACAGGTGCCGTCTGCTCTGTTTGTTTGTGAGCCCCCTGTCAGTCACAAACCATGCATGGATCCCTTTTGTTTTCCTGCTAGTGACAAGCCATACAGTGGAAGTAACTCTCTTACAGTATACTCATGCTCTTTGCCCCCTCCCTCCCACCCTCCCTCCAATCCTGATGGAGGGAAAGGAGTATGCTCAGAAATTTCATACCTATCCTCCATTACCCATCGACTTATGCTTCCATTCTGGGATTTTGCTCAGTACAGGTTTTTCCAGGGCTTCTTACATAATCACTGAACTTTAATTCACACACATATGCCCACCACATCTAAGATTTCAAACCTTCTTATTTATTTATACACCAGATGGTGCAAAGTTTAAATCCAACATTTAAACTGTAGCAGAGCCTGGCACTAAGCATCATCAGCTTAGTAGCCAGCTAGACTCCATTTAGCATCACATGCCATGACATTCGGGGAAAAAAGTGAAACAGTACTGTGAAACAGACTCCACATTTAACCCAGTGAACAAACACACCCACACCCACACCCTCCCACATCCATACCCCCCCCCCCCCCCACACACACACACACACACACATCAGGACAGCACCAGGGGGAGCAATATCCCTTTGCTGACTTATTTGGATTAATTTGAAATCTACACCAGACTCATGAATATGCCTCGGGGGTGAGGTGGGACTGAAAGACTGCTGGTGTTGCTCTTTAAACTAGCCTTCTTAATTTAAGCCTTTGTCTTTATTTAACACAGCATTCCTTTTGTTTAGTTAACATAAATTTCTTTATCAGAAGATGTAGTGCGACTACCTAAGAAGTAATTTCAAATACAGCATTTGAGTAAGCTACTGAATTTCATAAAGGGGTTTTATATGTGATTCATCATGTCACATAAGATAAAGTTGTTCAGCTTTGTTTCCCTTAGCTCCATCCAAATGACAGAATTTATGATTTGTGTATTTCCATCTATCAGTGATCTCTCACTCAAACCCACAACCTCCAGGCCCCTGGAGCTGTGTGACTGCGACACTACCTGCTGCGCCACCATGCCACCCCCTCACAGACACTCACCCAGAGCGGGACTCAAACACACAACCTCCAGGTCCCTGGAGCTGTGTGACTGTGACACTACCCGCTGCACCACCGTGCCGCCCGCAATAATAAATAAATAAATATATTATATTATGCTATATTAGGCTTCATTGGGCTATCTGACTTCAGCCCACCATCAAATATCTGTCACCCAGGTCATCTCGAGTCTCTAAGACACTAGTCATCTCCAAGCAGCAGAAGAATAGTTTGCAGAGTTTGATTCTGATTCTAAGAAAGTAAGCTGAACCATTACCATTTTCACTAGCATAGACTTCAAAAGTTCTGAAAAATTAACATCATGTGTCCCATATGTATATATGGGTTGGCATTGGAAAGTCCTCAGTAACTTCTGGTAATGCACCAAAGAGAGTATTTTGCCTGACTGGATCACCGTCTGCTCAGACAGAAGCTCCCTCTGTGACCACAAAGTTCTCCAGAGAGTGATGAGTATAGAAGAGCTTATTTCATGCAACAAACTCACAGCTTTACAGGACATTGACCAGTCAGGACGCTGAGAAATCCTCATAAAATCACAGCAAACTGCAGTCACCCAGCACACAGGCTGTTTTCCAGACTGCCATCTGGTCAGAGACATTGGAGCATCTAGTCACAGACAGAAGAGCTAAGTTTCTGACTTAAACAAACTCTCAAACTGAACAAGCTCTAGGTGTTCCTCACAATACCACTGTCACTAATTCATTCATTCATTCATTCATTCGTTCATTCATTCATTATCTGTAATTGCTTATCCAGTTCGGGGTCACAGTACTGTCATTAATTGTTTGAATGTTATTTGTTTTCAGTTCCCTGCACGGGACCTTTTTACCCACCACTGCAATGTGATTAAGATCAGAAATGTTTGTGATTGAGAATGCCAAATGCCATACATGTAAATAAAAATGTCAGTATTCATAGTCATGTGTCCAGTAATGAAATTGCTTCACAGGTATTTCTGTCACACACTCTGTGAGACACCTCTATTCTGTTGGTCAGTGCAGATTTTGGAATGATCAAAAAGTCACTATTTAGAAAAAAGAACAAAAAAAGAATGTTCACATATCTAATAATGAAACTGCCAGTGCTATGAAAACTATAGACCAACCACTCCAGAGCCCAGCAAAGTCACAAAAAATAATGAAAGTATGCCATGACTACATCTAATATGGTATTGGTATGATATATAAGCATTTGTGCATTTATCACTTATATTTTTGATATTCTAATATGAGGCATGGTCCCTGACTTTTGTACAGCACTGGATAAGCACATAAGTCACATTTGGCTACCTTTGTTTTAAAGCAAAAGTACTAGAAGGGATATTTTCCTATTTTTGCTGCACTAACAACCTACACTAGATGCTACTAAGGTCTCTCACAAGACATTGATAACATTTGCTGTGGCAATTTGTTTGCATTTAACCACAAGAGCATTAGTGAATTCAGGTGCTGATGTTCACAAACAATATAGAGCTCCATTACTCCAGAGAACACGCTCCTGGTCCCCCACAGCCCAATGCTTAAATATTTTTGTTTTGTAATAGTGCATTCTATACTGTAAATCTATTCTTTCTGACTTTGGTGGGTGTTTAATATAATATTCTATTTTAGTATCATATAAACATGTTTAATATTTTACATCTTGTTCCTTTGGAATTTAACTGAGGGCCCGAAACAATTGCTTGTATTGCTTGCCCTCTAGCTGTGCCTCAGTCGATCTTGGAAAACTCTTCCACAACAAAACATAACACAGATAAATGCAAGAAAATCTTGTTTCATTGTCAGTCATATTTGTCCATTGTAGATATGGCCATTTAAACCTGTAAATCAAAGCAGATGACTATTAAGCTGGTTCTGTAAAATGCAACCTACCTAACATTTGTAACTTGCTGTTGTATCCACCCCTTATAATCAGTTCAAGTCAGCTGCAACCATTGTCCATATATACATACTATGGTGTTCTGAAAATATTTGACATAAAAGTTTTTACTTTGATTTTGGAATGGCAATTGGAGGGTCAGCTGAACTGAAACAATCACCATTATCAGTATCTTACCTCACTAATGTTCTTATGGCTAAATACCATCAAATCCTCACCAAAGTTTCCAAAGCTTAAACCAAAAAAGGAGTGGTGAGCTTCCAGGCCGTGGGCTATATATTGCTCTCCAGTCAATATTATATGACCCACCAAATATTTCCTGCATTTTTATTGGTTAAATTTTTCCGAATTATGCAGATACTCATGTTATGTTATGCAAATTAATGAAGCACTTTTTAAATGATCCAGTCAACTGAGAGAACTGTGATTTCAGTTTTCTCCAGTGTTTGCAGACCTGGCATCAACTAAATCTACCACTAACACTGATAACCAGTGTTGTGTTTTTCAAGTAAATTGGAGAATGGACTACTGTTTGGCTTTAAATGAGAGTCAGTGCGTTTAATTTGCTGAGAAGCCCTCACCTTTCTCAGTAATACTGAAAAACATCACACCACCAAACATGCAACAATACCACACTACAAAGAACAGTAGGAACAGAGAAAATGAAGGTGCTCAGGAATAATTTGACTGCACAGCAAGCTTCTTGACAACAACCTAAAAAAAAAAGGTCTGGACACCTTGTTAGATGTCAGTTATGTGGGGAGTGAACTGATTGCAAAAATACTGAGGCCACACAAATCGATGGTGAATTTGTGGTCGATCATGGCTCTTTATGGCTGGCTATAGGCAAATTTGTTGCAGTCAGTTGCCCATGCACAGATA